>NW_025214853.1:33014-42312 GCF_004010195.1 Chiloscyllium plagiosum
CCCCAATTACTATTGCTCTGCTCTTCTCCACCCTTCCCTTCTGAGTAACGGGGACAAGCTCCATGCCAGAGGCCTGAGCCCCGTTACTTACCCCTGGTAAGTCGTCCCCCCCACAAGTATCCAAAACAGTATACATAAATGTAAGGTTTTGCTTTGGCAAGAAAGGGAAAGATGAGGCAATGCACGGTTACAACATTTACAGCTTGTATGTCAGGACATATTGTGGGCTGACAAAATCATGGAATGATAGAATCACTACAGTGTGGAAACAGGGCCTTCGGCACAACTAGTCCACACCAACCCCTCCGGAGAGTAACCCACCCAGACCCATTCCCCTTCCCTGTTATCCTACATTTTCCCCTGACCAAGGCACCTAACCTGCATATCCCTGAGTAGTATGCATAATTTAGCATGGTCAATGCACCTAACCTGCACATATTTGGACAGTGGGAAGAAACCAGAGCATCAGGAGGAAATCCAAGCAGACACTGGGGGAATGTGCAAACTCCACAACAGGAATCAAACCTGGGTTTCTTTGATTACTGCTTTCAAGGAAACTGAATGCGTCCTGAAAGGAAAATAAAAATAGGAAGGTAGGGAAAGTGTAGGAGGGTGGTAGAAGACTATTTCCCTCGCTCCACAGAAAAAAAAGTCAAAAGGCCTCCTTCTTAGCTGTATTGTTCTTTTCAACTGAACCTGTGAAACATATAAGGCACCATTTAACATAAATATGTCCTTTACCAAGTCCAGATACCATGCTCTTCATCAAAGAGATATAGAGTGCAGACATAAAAAAAAGTTAAAAGTTATTCGCCTCAAGTTCACCCAAAATTAGTTTTATGTGGAAATCTGAGTAGCAGACTTCATGAAATTTCTTGAAATGTCTCAACTTTATTTAAATTGTAATATAATAGGATAACAGAGGCATTTTGGCATGGAAATTGACATTCAGCCCAACTCGTCCATCTTGAATACAACAAAATTGGAAATTGCTCGAGAAACTCAGCATGTCTGGCAACAGTTATGGAGAGAAAGCAAAGTCTATATTACCAGTCCAGTGATCCTTCTTTAGACTTCACTTGATCCTCCTGTTATCTATTCTCTGTGTCTTTCTCAAAACAAAATGAATAAAATTCATCAACATAAATGTTCTCCATTGAAGCCTACAATATCTATTCATTAGTATATGTTTATTTATTTTCATTTCTCGACATTCCTCTAATCTCTCTATTCCACCAAAATCCATTATTTTCTCATCACTAGTGTCAAGTTTACTCTTCTAAAATCAGTTAAGTCTTATTGAATAAAACACATCAAGTTCATGCTGAATTCACCTGGCTAAAAGGTGCCAGGCACTTAAAGAAATAAAAGAGGAAAATTCAAATTAACAACCTCAAATTATTTTTTTTCAAAGTTAACAATGTACTCCAACCTCTGTAGTGCCCTGCGGTCATAGAAATCCTCCAGCGTGCTAGTGTACACTGCATGCCCCCTATCCAAGGTCATCTAAGCGTGGTCATAGCAATGAACGAGGCACAGGTACTAAAGCCAAATGACTTTGACAATCACCGATATCGGAAACTCTTTATGGCCACTTTGCCAAACTGTTTATGGCCACTTTGGCGATTACCAGGAACAGACCAACTTACTGGTCTGTAATGCACCGTTCTTAAAAATGAATATTACATTAGCTACCAAAATTCCCGATGGTATTGCAAGTTTTTTTTCTACTCCTAACCAATGTTACATATGATAATGTTTCTTTGTTCCCTTCCATTGATTATTTTGAAATGCTCTGAAGCAATCACATACAAATGGACCAAGTTTTATTTAGAACACAGAACATAGAACATAGAACAGCACAGTACAAGCCATTTGGCCCTCGATGTTGTGCTGGCCGAGTATCCTACTTGACGATCAGACTAACCAATAGACTGTTCATTGTACTAACTTCCATTTGCCGATCAAATAGTCGTTTAAATGTCCCTAGTGTAAATGATTCAACCACCACTACTGGCAGTGCATTCCATGCACACACCACTCTCTGAGTAAAGAACTTACCTCTGACATCTCCCCTATACCTTCCTCAAATTATCTTAAAATTATGCCCCCTCGCCATAAACATTTTCACCATAGAAAAAGGTATCTGGCTATCCACTCTATCTATGCCTCTCAACATCAGGACACCTCCATCAAGTCACCTCTCATCCTTCTTCAATACAATGAGAAAAGTGACATACCCTCCAGTCCAGACAGCATCCTTGTAAGTCTGCTCAGCACCCTCTCTAGAGCTTCCACTTCGTTCCTTTAATGAGGCGACCAGAGCTGAACACAACATTCTAAGTGTGGTCTAATCAGGTCTCTATGGAGCTGCAGCATAACTTCACAGCTCTTAAACTCAATGCCCCTGCTAATGAAAGCCAACACACCATATGCCTTCTTAACAGCCCTATCAACTTGGTTAGCAACTTGGAGGGATCTTTGGATGTGAACCCCAAGATCCCTCTGTTCCTTTTCAACATTCAGATTCAACCTTCCAAAGTGAATGACTTCACACTTTTCCAGGTTGAACTCCATCTGCCACTTCTCAGCCCAGCTCTGCATCATGTCAGTGTCCTGTTGCAACCTATAACAGCCCTCCACATTATACACAACTCCACCAACCTTCGTGTCATTAGCAAACTTACTAACCCATCCTTCCACTTCCTCATCCAAGTCATTTATAAAAATCACAAAGAGCAGCGGTCTCAGATCAGATCCCTGCAGAACACCATTGGTCGCCAAGCTCCAGGCTGAATACTTTAATCTACCACCACTTTCTGTCTTCTATGCATCAGCCAATTCTGTAGCCAGACAGCCAGATTTCCCTGTATCCCATGCCTCTTTTCTTTTTGAATGGGCCTACCATAGGGAACTTCATCAAACGATTTGCTAAAATCCATGTAGACCACATCCACTGCTCTACCTTCATCAACGTGTTTTGTCACATCCTCAAAGAAGTCAATAAGGTTTGTGAGGTGTGACCTGCCCCTCACAAAGCCGTGCTGACCATCTCTAATTAAACTATGTTTTTCCAAGTAAGCATAAATTCTGTCTCTCAGAATCCTCTCCAATACTTTGCCCACCATTGATGTAAGACTGACTGCTCTGTAATTCTCAGGATTATCCCTCTTCCCCTTCTTGAACAAGTGAATAACATTTGCCACCCTCCAATAATCTTTTACTACGTAAAGATCATCACCAAAAATGCAGCAATCTTTGCTTACCATAAAACCTTGGGTATATCCCATCTGGCCAAGGGGACATCTATGCTTACGTTTTTCAAAATTTCCAGCACATCCTCCTTCTTAACATCAACCTAGTCAAGCGTGTCAATCTGTTTCACGTTATCCTCACAAACAATAAGGTCCCTCTCACTCGTGAATACTGAAACAGAGTTTTCATTAAGGACCTCCCCTACCTCCAAATCTAGGCACAAGTTCCCTCCACTATCCCTACCATCAATCATGCCATCCTCTTGTTCAATTCATAAGTGTAGAATGTCTTGGAGTTTGTTTAATCCTACCTGCCAAGGCTTTTATCAAGCCACAATCCAGCTCTCCAAAGTCCTTTCTTCAGTTCCGCCTGGCAACCTTGTAACCCTATAGAGCCCTATCTAATCCTTACTACCTCAACCTTAAGTAAGCTTCCTCCTTCCTCTTGACTACATGCTCCATGTCTGGTGTCATCCAAGATTTCTTCACCTTACCATCCGTTCCTTGCCTCAATTGGACAAACCAATCCAGTACTTGCAGTAAGTGCTCCCTAACAACCTCCACATTTCTGTCATGCATTTCTGAGAATATCAGCTCCCGATTTATGCTCCACATGCCTAATAGCATGGCAATTCCCTCTCCTCCAAATAAATACTTTCCCATATTGTCTGCTCCTATCCTTTTCCATTACTATAGTAAATATTGGGGAGTTGTGATCACTATCACTGAAATGCTCTCCCATCAAGAGATCTGACACCTGACATGATTTGTTGCCAAGCACCATTTCCAATATGGCCTCCCCTCTAGTCGACCTACCGACATACTGAGTCAAAAATCCTTCTTGGACACACCTGACAACATTTGCTCCATACAAAGTATTTGCACTGAGGAGATTCCAATCACCCATTATAGCAACTCTGTTACTTCTTCACATTTCCAGAATCTCATCCCAATCTGCTCCTCTGTGTCTTTGCTGCTATTGGCGGCGGAGACAGCGAGACATTTCTTCACTCAAAGAATGATGAGCCCGTGGAATTCATCACCACAGGAAGTATTGATGCCAAAATATTGAATGCATTCAAGAGGCAGCCAGCTATAGCATTTGGGGAGAATTGGATGCAAGGTTATGGGTTAGCTCTTGAGTTGGATGATCAGCCATGATTGTGATGAATGGCAGAGTGGGCTCAAAGGACCGAATGAGTTCCTCGTGTTCCTATCTTCTCTGTTATAATGTAAAAGCCCACTTCTCTTTTGCACTGGGACTCCGCACATTTTGTTTTCTATCTCCCCTCCTCCACCTCTGTCACAAAGCACGGTTTCAAATTCTTTTCAGTTCTGAATAAGTGTCACACTGGACTTCAAATGTTAACTCTGATTCTCTGTGTCCGCAGATGCTGCCAAACCTGCTGAGAAACAGGACACATTTTCAATAAATCAAAGAACTGTGGATATTGGAAATCTGAAACAAAATCAAAAGTTGCTGGAGAGACTCAGAGCTCTGAAGAAGGGTCTCTGGACCCAATAGATTAACTCTGCTTGCACTGCATGGATTCTGCCAGACCTCCTTAGATACTCCAGCAATTTCTGCTTCTGAACAAGTTCTAAAGTTGTGTATCCAAAAGTGATTCCTGATTAAGGGCTTATGCCCAAAATGTTGATTCTCCCGCTCCTCGGATGCTGCCTGACCTTCTGTGTTTTTCTACCACCATAGTCTCAACTCCTAAGGTGTGTGTCGAAGCTGCTCAAATACCCTGTCCAACATGGAGCATGATTTACCAGGAAGTGAACGATAATGCAAGGTGCACAAATTCATTGGTTCTGAACCTATATAAGGCTGTCGTAACAGACACAACAGAGCTCTTAATCATGGTCAGGGAGAGAAACAGGGAAACACATTTATTTTCAACTCAGAAAATGGCACTCCTGGAAGGGAAAAGGTTCAGATGAATATGTTAAAGCCTTTATAGGAATGTGACAAATTGGAGGTGTGACACCATGGAGAGACCCTCAGGAAAATGAGAATATTAAATTGGAAGTGCTACCATATCATAAATCAGAGAAGGTCACTGAGTACAGGGGTGATGGGTGTCAGTGCGAATTGAGGGACAGACAGCTGAACTGTATTGTAGATATTGCAGCTCTAAACTGGGTATTCATGTGGTGCTGTAGACCACAGCAGCAACAGAATCAGAATTGTATGCAACCACAATCTAACTTTTTGTCACGGATAATACCTCAGTCTACCATTACCATCAAACCAATTTATGTTTCAGTGAACATGCCAGGGTCAAAAGTATGCACACTTAAAACTGACATCAACTGTTGAAGCTATGGCACCTGACTGCTTACATTCTGATCAGCAAATCCAAACTCTGATAGAAGGGGAGAACTGATCCCAAGTTCAATCGACCAGATCTGAGCTCTGCAGTTCTGCCACTTCCAGTCATAAATGGTGATGGCCAATTAAGAAATTCACTGTAGGAGAGGGCTCCACAAATATGTTGATCCTCAATGATGGAAGATCCCAGTACATCAGCACAAAAGTCAAGGCTTTATCTGCACCATCCTCAGTCAGAAGTCTAGAGTCAATGATCCCCATCCTTCTCATCATGATTTCAACAGAATTATGCATACAAACCTTCAACCAATTTGATTCACTGCTTGTGACATTAAGAAATGGCTGAACACAGTAGATACAACAAAAGTGAATTCATATCAGAGAGAAGTCCCCATTAATATTACTCCGCCTTTTACTGATCACCCAGATTGGACTCAATGTGCATTCACAGTCTTCCTGTCCTCTGCACACTGATGATCTCTGTTTTTTGGCATTTTAAAAAATCTCTGTTTATAAGGCTTCATTTTCTAACTAAACTAACCACGATATCATCCTTAATAAATGCATCTACTCCAACTCTGTTTTCTTATAGTCGTAAATTGAATGAAAGATTTAATGTATTTAAAATTATGAACTTTTGTATTCTCCCTCTGTAAGAAATCCAAATGAACTCTCCAACAACTGCTTCCAGATTTGATCTTTACCAACAGTCGAGGCCATGGGATCAACAGCAGGGAAGAGTGAAAAGCATTTTCATAAGCACTTTGACACTTTATGCAAGTTAATCTACCAGAGATATTTGGGAAAAGTAAAAAATTGTCATGTACAGAAATACAGTAATTGGAAGACCAGGACAATTTAAATCAAAAAACCAGAACATGACTCATTAAAATCGTCAATATTTGGTTCAGAACAATAAAGAAGCAATTTAAATCCATAAATTATCTTTCAGAGTCTGAGGGTGTCCCTCAGTCATTTCTGGTTGGTTGTGTGTTATTAAAGTAAGATAGATTTTAGACTGCATAGAGATGTCACATCCCGGAAACAGGATTAATGACCAGCTAAATCTATTCTTTAAAAAAAGGTTTTTTTTTAGATTCCCTACAGTGTGGAAACAGGCCCTTTAGCCCAACACGTCCACACCGACACTCCGAAGAGTAACCCACCCAGACCCATTTCCCCTCTGACTAATCCACCGAATACTATGGGCACCTTTGCATAGCGAATTCATCTGACCTGCACATCTTTGTGACTGTGGGAGGAAACTGGAGCACCGGGAGGCAACCCATGCATACTCGGGGAGAATGTGCAAACTCCACACAGACTTTTGCCCGAAGTTGGAATCGAATCCTGGCGCTGTGAGGCAGCAGTGCTAACCACTGAGCCACCGTGCCGCCCAAATAAGTGCATTAATGAGATGAAATAAAATGCCATGATTTTAACTTTTATTTGAAAGAGAGCAATTCGGGCAGTCTTAGCACTTTGTCAGAAATGATCTGCATTATCAGGCAAAGGTCTGTCTTGTGTTCTGCCTTCAATGCCAACAGGAAAAGACAGGGTAGATAAAAATGACTATTTGTACTGGTTGAGATTCGGCAACTAGGGGACATTGTCTAAAACTTAGAGCTAAGCCATTCATGAGAGATCTTCAGAAGCATCTCCACACACACAGGATGGTTTGGAACTTGAAGGGGTTCGGAAAAGATTTACAAGGATGTTATTGTGATTGGAGGGTTTGAGCTATAGGGAAAGGCTGTTTGTTTTTTTCCCTTGAGAGTTGGAGGCTGAGTGATGACCTTAGAGATGTTTATACAATTATGAGGGACATGGATAAGATGAATAGCCAAGGTCATTTCATCAGGGTAGGGAAGTACAAAACCAGAGAACATAGTTTTAAAGTGGAGAGAAAAGATTTAAGAGGGAACTGAGCGGCAAGCTTTTCACGGAATGAGTGGTCTGTGTACCGAGTGAGGTACCAGAGGAAGTAGTGGAGGTGGGTACAATTACAGCATTTAAGAGATGTCTGGGTGGATAGATGAATAGGACACTTTAGAAAGATATGGGCCAAATGCTGGCAGATGAGACTAGATCAGTTTATGATATCTAGGTGGCACAGATGGTTTGGACCTAAGGGTCTGTTGTTTGTTGTCAGTGCTGTATCACTCTATGATGCTATGACATGGTAAATGGCTGGGGATGCTATTTCAGTTGCTAACTTTAAATTTCAGATTTTTTTTTCTTCAACGAAGGCATGAAGAGTTATTGGCCAAAGTCAGGTTTCTGATTTTAGGCCTAGATCAGCTATAATCTCACGGATTGGCCAGACAGGGCCGAAGGGGTGAATGGCCTACTCGTGTTTCTATATTCCCATATACCTGTGGATAACGTCGATTTAGACTGTGTCTCACAGTAGGATGTATGCATATCGGGGAAAAAAATATATATTTGTGTCGCATGTGGTGCATGTAGAATTGATATTTAAAGTCAATTTAAGGATATATTAATGTTTGGGAGGCCCTATTCCTGTTGCTAAGTAGTGTACAGTTTTGTAGATGAGATATAAACACTCATTTTATATACTCATTGTGATGCAAACAACAAATTTTTCCTTAAGAAAAATGTTGATCAATCAGCTGAATTAAATCAAAGGGATGTTCCACACGTACCAAACTATGACCATGCAGGTCTCAAGTATGAGCGAATAACAGGTGATATATTGCACAGAGATGTTAATTTCTAGAGCACACACTTCTCAGTAGCGCACACGCCACGTCCGATTAATAGAAGTTGTTAGGACGGAACTATATCTATAATGACAGGTTTGAATCGTTGGAAACTCAAGACTGATGAGGTTTGCAGCTGAACCACGGAGGTAAACACAAAACACGGTTTGTTAATTGTCTAACGGTACTTCTTCGCCAACAGCCTTTGGTAAGTATGTGATTGACACGCAGCCTCTTAGCACGAAGCCTTGCTGCAATGCTTTTGTCTAATTACTTACATTTAGCAACAATGTTTTGCATTACTGTATTACGGTGCATCTGATTTAACAAAACATCACCAAAGGTTTCACAGAGAGGTTATTAAGAATGGTTCGAGCTGAACTGTGAGATGCAAAATTAACTGCGGACGCCAGTATGAAAAGTCTGTGTCGATGTCAATGATATTTTACACAACTCTCCAACCGAAAGTTTCGAGAGATCACAGGGAGATAAGCGGATGCTCTTTTATTTTCGTGGACTCGACGACGTTTTCTGACCAAAACTTCAATTCATTCGATTTCTTGGTACTTGCTTGATGAACTTTCTCGCTTGCTCAGAATTTGCTTCATGTTTTTGTTCAGGGGTTGGGAGCGGGGCAGAGGTGGAGAAGGTATAAGTGGCCTAACTAGACTGCGGAACTAGCCTACTGGCGGAACGTTTCAGAGAACACCTCTGGGACACCCAGACCAACCAACCCAACCACTTCAACTCCCCTCCCACTCCACCAAGGATATGCAGGTCCTTCGACTCCTCCATCGCCAGACCATGGCAACACGACGGTTGGAAGACCGTCTTCTGCCTGCGAACCCTCCAACCACAAGGGATGAACTCAGATTTCTCCAGTTTCCTCATTTCCCCTCCCCCCACCTTGTCTCAGTCAAATCCCTCGAACTCAGCACCGCCTTCCTAACCTGCAATCTTCTTTCTGACCTCTCCGCCCCCAC
>NW_025214853.1:47421-52985 GCF_004010195.1 Chiloscyllium plagiosum
GTTTGCAACAAAAACTTCCAGCTCGGTGAACAGAACCACAACAACGAGCACCCGAGCTACAAATCTTCGCACAAACTTTGAACAAACTCGCATCGAATAAAATCTGTAATTGCTTATGCACACCTGATATTTAATTGTTAGTTTATTTGTTTAAAATACATAATTATTTATTATTTATGTTGAAAATAAAAGTTTTTTGGGAAAATGAATGGTAATATTTCAGAATTCAAGCCCTATGAGGTACGAGATCATCTCCATCCTGAATACGAGTTTAAGTTCTTCCCAATTCATTATGCTCGCTGCTTTTTGCTTCGGCGTTGATACAACAATGAGAGGGTGGGGGGGTACGGAGAGGAAAGAAGATTTTCGCCAACATGCCGCACAGAAGGTTTCTGAATAACATTGCAGCCTTGTTAAGAGCAAGGTGCTGCCAGTGATAGAGGATCAGCTGATTTGCAGAAAGCAGAGATTTGGGATAAAAGGACCTGTTCCAAGATGGCAGCCAGTGACGAGTGGACCTTCGCACGAGCCATGTTTGAACCAAATCATTCACATTTTATATTAACGATCTGGACAGAAGCATTGTTGTTAGATTTGCAGGTGACAAGAAGATATGTGGAGGGATAGGTAGTGTTGAGAAGCATGAAGGCAGCAGAAGGACTTGGATAGGCTAGAAGAATGGCAAAGTAAGAGAAATATAATTGGGAAATGCACTTTGCTAGGAAGAATAGACACATAGACTATTTTCTAAATGGGAAAACACTTCAGAAATCTGAAGCACAAAGGGACTTCAGTGTTCTCGTTCAGCATTCTCTTCAGGTTAATATGCAGGTTCACTTGGGAATTAGATAGGCTCATGCAATATGAGCATTCATGACTCGAATACAAAAGAAGGGATGTGCTGCTGAGGTTATATAAGGCTCTGATCAGACTGCATTTGGAATATTGTTCACAGTTTTGGGCTCCACATCGAAGGAAGGATGTGATGGCATTGATGGGGTTCCAGAGGAGGTTTACAAGAATAATCCAAGTGATGCAGGAGCTATTGAAGATTCTGAGTTTGTACAAAAGGTGTTTAGAAGGATGATGGGGGATTTCATTAAAACTTACAGAATACTGAGCCGAGATGGAGTGGATTTGGAGAACTTCCATTAATAAGAGAGTAAAGGAGGGGGGGGGCGTACCCTCAGGGTGAAGGGATGACCGTTTCAAACTGAGATGAAGAGAACTTTCTTCGTAGGGTGATGAATCTGTGGGACTCGTTGCCACCGGAGGTTGTGGAGGCAAAGTCATTGAGTGTACTTAAGACAGAGTGACATAGGTTCATGAGTAGTAAGGGGGTCAAAGATTAACGGGAGAAGGTGGGGGAAATGGAGTTGAGAAATATATCAGAAATATGACCGAATGGCTGAGCAGACCAAATGGGCCAAATAGTCTGATACTGCTCCTTTAGTTTATACCCACCTCTGTTAGCAATTCCCACTTTGGAACAATTCATCTGCACTGTCAAAAAAGCACTGAAAATCTTCACAGTAAGTTAAAGTTATCAAAATAATCTTCAGTAACCATGGTTTTTAAAAGTATATTGCAACCAATGTAATATTTAGGCAACAGCCTATTTGCGACTTTGCAATCCAATACATACTCTGTGTTAAACTGCAAACGTATGTGCTAATGCAGAGACATAGCTAATATTTTCAATAATGACAATGTTGTACGTTTCATACCATGAAATGTGAGATCCGTCCCTCTCCATAAATGCTACTGTATTGAAAACATTTGTTTTTAGCATTTCTCGTTTTATTTCAGATATCCAGCATCCACTAGATTTTCCTTTCTTATATTTTATATAGTATATTGTGCATTGTTCTGGAACACGCCTGGATGCTTTTCAATGAACCACCAGAGAGAACTAATGTTCCAGCAAATCCAGTTCTGGACCTGAAACATTCATTCTGCTTTCTCTCCACCGATGCTGCCAGATCTGCTGATTTACTCCAGCAATTTATATGTTTGTTGCAATTGTACAACAATATTCTTGATTCTTTTTCCACTGGGATACCTGCAAAATAACCTTTACCTAATGTAACGGTAAATGTGCTGTTACGTACCATTTCATGTGTCTTATTTTATAAGATATTACCTTCGAAATTTTCATTTATAACATTTTCTAATTTACACCAGATAATAGTGGGTGGCACGGTGGCATAAGTGGGCGGCACGGTGGCACAGTGGTTAGCACTGCTGCCTCACAGCGCCTGAGACCCGGGTTCAATTCCCGACTCAGGCGACTGTGTAGAGTTTGCACATTCTCCCCGTGTCTGCATGGGTTTCCTCCGGGTGCTCCGGTTTCCTCCCACAGTCCAAAGATGTGCAGGGTCAGGTGAATTGGCCATACTAAATTGCCCGTAGTGCTAGGTAAGGGGTAAATGTAGGGGTATCGATGGGTTTCGCTTCGGCGGGTCGGTGTGGACTTGTTGGGCCGAAGGGCCTGTTTCCACACTGTAATGTAATCTAATGTAATCTAATCTAAAAAAAAATTTCACTTTTATGCTGCAATTGTTTGTCATTTTTGAATGAATTAAGTATTCATTCACCTGTAAAGAGGTTGACTGAAACAAAATTTTTTTATACAAGAAAATATTAAGCATTTCATTTTAAGCCCCGTTGTTTTATGGTAAAATGTTTGCTATGCATTGACAGATTTACGTCTGTCCAATTTCACCATAATTTAATGTTGAATATGCGTATGCAGCAACATGGATGAACTGTATTAATGTATGTTTTTAAAAATGGAGACTATTTACCACTTTAGTATGTTATTCTGATGATAAGTTGAAACTTTATTGCTGGAACAGCACAGCAGGTCAGGCAGCATCCAGGGAACAGGAGATTCGACGTTTCGGGCACAGGCCCTTCTGATGATAAACCTATTCAAATTAGGCTATTATGTGAAAGCAATTAAATGCCTCTTTCGGAGGTTGGAACAGTGCTGTTCCCAATCCAATAAAATAAAAATAATGCAACACAATCATTTCAGTCAATTTATTCCAATGTAAAATAAATCTTCAAAAGTTTTTTTTGGAACTCACAAAAAAGTAGAATTACCTTTTGACGATATGGTGAAGAAAATGCTGTTGTAACTATTATATACCAAAAACACTAATTGCATCATATTGAAATATACCTAATATAGGCATCTTCATCATTACTTTTTACATTCACATTGTGCACTTTCCAGCAGAATGCATCTAAATAACACTCAGGAGCAGGGACTCTGCTTCCTTCCCTGCCCCCAGCCTTTACCACTTAGCATTAGTCAAAGCGAAATGGGTCTGGGTGGGTTATTCTTTGGAGGGTCAGTGTGAACTTATTGTGCCGAAAGGTCTGTTTCCACACTGTAGGGAATCTAATCTAAAAAAAGGACAAATTTCCATTCAAGACCAAATAACCTAAATGTTAAATCTTACTTGTTTGCCTTTTTTTCCTACAGTTTCTCCAACTACGCTGCAGATTCTCTCCAGAGTATCTCCAAACTCCTCTCTTCTGGACATCGTGTGTGAAACAAATGACTTTTATCCAGAGGCGATCATTCTCAAATGGTACAAAGATGGAATTGAAATCACAATCCACTCAGAGACAAACAAAGAACTGAACATAAATGGGTTTTTACAAGTTTTCCAACCTTTTGAAGTCCGTCCAGAGTTTATACTTGTTTATACTTGTCAAGTATCTCATGTCACCCTCCAATGTCCAGCTAATGTGACATTTATTGATCCAATTTCTCACCAAGGTACATTGCTTCACAGATATTACCAAACTGAGAGTTTTAAATTATATCATTAACATTAGGAGACTTGCTGGCATAGTGGTAAATAGTATTGGAACTTCAGCGTAATTCTCAAGCGTCCTGAATGACTAAAGAACACCCGCTTGCTGATAATGTCATCTTTACACCACCTAAAATAACGATCACCGGAATTGGTGGAGGAAACTCAGCAGATCGGGCAGCATTTGTGGAGAGAAATTGAGTTATCAGTTCAAGTCAGAACTGAAGTCATGCTGGAACTCCAAATGGTTACTCTGTTTCTCTCTCCACAGATACGGCCAGACCTGCTGAGATTCTCCAGCATTCTCCGTCATCATCCTCAGTAATATACTTTAATTCGATCGTTCAAGGAATTTCCCATTTACTGCACTTAAAATCACCATTTTATAATGAAAATTTAATATCTCTCTTCTGCGTTGTTCGACCAAAAGGTGAAGAAGCTAAAGTTTCTAGTCACGTGCGAGCGTAAATCCTGAAACTATCTAATCGTTATTGTCTTGTTTCTTTTCCAGTTTTCTTGAATCCATACGCTATGGTTGTTCGGTGTGTACTGATTGTACTGGTCCTTCTGATCATCACTTGGATCCTTTTTCTTGCTTCCAGTCCTTTGAAAGATAAACCATTCATTCTTGACCAACGGGTCTGAGCTTAATTAAGGACAGGGCAAAGACAAACCAGAATCACAAAGGAATTTCAAGAATCACTGAAATTTCCAAAAGGCCACAGATGGACACTCAGTGTTGGTTTTGCCAACAATGAATAAACAAGTTTGAGCTATAGGGTGATGCTGACTAGCATGGAACCCTTTTCCCTCCAGACTCAGTGGCTAAGGGTTTACAAAATCAATAGGGGCATGCATAGGGTGAATAGCCAAGGCCTTTTTCTCAGGGTGGGAGAATCGAAATCCAGAGGGCATGCATTTAAGGTGAGAGGAGAAAGATTTAAAAGAAATCTGAGGGGTAACTTTTTAATTCAGAGAGTGATGCATGTATAGAATGAGCTGCCAAAGGAGGTAATGAGGCAGGTACAGTTGCAATATTTAAAAGGCGTTTGGAAGGGTACAAGAATAGGAAGGGCTTGGGGAGATAGTGTCAAATGCCGGCACATGGAACTAGATCAGTTTAGGATACCTGGTCAATGTGGACGAGTTGAACCAAAGAGTCTGTTTCCGTGATGTATAACTCTATGGCTGTATAAATATTAGAGACTGTTTATTATGCTCTGTGTGATCACATCTTCCATTATATTCAGTAAATAGGACATTATCAGGAACTACGGAGATGCTTACTGCTTCTGCTCTCTAACTGCAGAGCTTAAAATAACTAGAGCTCTCGGTGGCAGTGGAAACCACTGTCACCATTTTAATGGATAGATTTGGAAAGAGGATGTTTCAACTTGTGGTGAGGGGTCTGGCGCATGATGCATGCTAACTGTTCACCATTCCCTCTCTGATCACCAGGCATTGCCATCAGTAGAGATTTGGAGATGACCACAGCCCCCAATAGAATATCGCAACAGTGAATTTGGCTGGGCCTCACTACTTCACTGGGATTTCCAATTTTATTGGTGTGTAAGAGTGCAGACATCACCCCACCAGCATCCTTTGTTTTTCATAGATCCCCGAATGGGGCAGCACAGTTAGATAAGGTGGTTAAAAGACAAATGAGATGTTTATCTTGTTTGGCAGATAGAGTAAATACACAAGCAGGAGATAATTCTACAACTATATGAGACA
>NW_025214854.1:0-9151 GCF_004010195.1 Chiloscyllium plagiosum
TGAATCGTCGCCACCCGAAGGACTATTTTGCGGAACAGACGGGGTCACGTAAGGTGGCGGTAAGTGATCTAAAGGTTCCCATTCTTTCTGCCCTTTCGAGTCTTCATTGGTTACCTTCATTTTGCAAGATAGTGTGACTGGTAGCCAACAAAGGGCATAATCACTTTCCTACCGAGTAACATTAGGTTTCGAATTGACATATAAAATTAGAGCTTGCCGGACCCAGTCTTCATCAGTGCCGAATTTAGACCACCACACTGAGTCTCCCTGAATAGGTTTTTGGGACCACGTTTGACAGTATCTCACCATCTTCTTTCTAGATTTTCCTTTTCTCCTATCCTGATCCCAATTATTTAACATTATTCCTAACGGACTATCGTCAGGTACGCCGGGGTATTTTTCATTGTCTACGCTCAAGCCTACCTTTCCCTTATTCGCCTTGGATCCCTTATTTCCCATTGCCGAGGACTTTGTAAAATCGTAGATTCCTGTATTATCCCGTGATAATCTATCACTATTTAGCCAATTCCCGCACCTTCAGTCCCGTGATCGCCCAGGTCCCTTTGCAGGCACCCCCGGTCTTTGGATTCCTGTGTCCCACGTCTCTGTAGAAAAATCTACAGGCATCCCGTAGGTCCACGTTCCTCCGCAAACACGGTCTCCGCAAAATTGTTTTTCTGCCCTGTAGTCTTATCAGTCAAGGACTTATTCTTCTCTGTCAGAGTTAGTGGTCTTATCAATCAAGGACTTGTTTTTCTACTCTGTCTTTGTGAGTGGTCTTATCAATCCGTAGCAGCAGATGTCTCGTCCTTTATTATAGAGAAGCATGTTTTACCCTACCCCTATGGCTCTATTCCCCTTAGACTTTGGGGTCATGCACATCTCAATTGTTTGTACCGAAATCGTCTCTCACAGGATGAACTCGGATTTCACCAGTTGCTTCATTTCCCCTCCCCCACCTTGTCTCAGTCAAATCCATCGAATTGAGCACCGCCTTCCTAACCTGCAATCTTCTTCCTGACCTCTCCGCCCCCACCCCAGTCTGACCTATCATCCTCACCTTGACCTCTTTCCACTTATCACATTTCCGACGCCCCTCCCCCAAGTCCCTCCTCCCTACCTTTTGCCTGCTGGACAAACTTTCCTCATTCCTGAAGAAGGGCTTATGCCCGAAACGTCGATTCTCCTGTTCCCTGGATGCTGACCTGCTGCGCTTCTCCAACAATACATTTTCAGCTTATTACTGTGAGAACATAATAGAGAGTGGAGAACTTGCGAAAATATTGGTATTGTGCGAATAGTTTACTTTACAAAAATGGATGTGCTGGAGGTCTTTGGAAATATAAACTTGGATATTTCTTCTGGATCTGATCTCGTGTGTTCCACTGAGGCATCATCTATAGTAGTGCCCTGTCCTGTAATGTTCAAGATATTATTAAGCAAGAGACAGTAAAGCAAATATTTCATAGAATGCTGTTAGGAATAGAATTTTAGAGTTAGACGAAGAGGCTAACAAGGCTGAGACTTTCCAGATTGGAGTGAAGGAGGTTGAAGGGAAACTAAAAGAGTTTTCTAAAATCATTAAAACTCCAGGTGCCTTTTATGTTGGAGGAGGGATTTCAAAATTCGACTGTATATGTTTAAGGTGAGAGGAGGAAGATTTAAAATGACACCGGGATAAGTGTTTTACACTGTGAGTAGTTCGTGTGCGAAATGAAATTCCTGAGAAAATTATGGATGTGAGTCCAGTTACAACATTTGAAAGATATTTGAATAATAGAAACGCATTCAGATACATGCGAAGATCTCGACCTTATTGCCGAGTCTCCTCGGTCTCGGGATCGGTCAAAAGGATCACGAGGAGTATGGTATGTTTAAAGCAAGGTTACCAGTTTAATAACTTAAGACAGCCTGCCGCTGATTTGTCCAGAAAGACAGAGGTTAAAATCTTCTGTGTTCCGTGAAGAAATGGCGAATTTACATTCGAAAATTACACGATGTTGTGCCGAACATTTGTCCTAGCTTAAGCACCTATCCATGTACCTATCCGATTGCCGCTTAAAGGTCACCAATGATTCTGACTCTACCACTCCCACAGGCAGCGCATTCCATGCCCCCACCACTCTCTGGGTAAAAAACCTACCCCTGACATCTCCCCTATACCTTCCACCCTTCTCCTTAAATTTATATCCCCTTGTAACACTCTGTTGTACCCGGCGAAAAAGTCTCTGACTGTCTACTCTACCTATTCCCCTGATCATCTCATAAACCTCTATCAATTCACCCCAATCCTTCGCAGTTCCAATGAGAAAAGGCCTAGCACTCTCAACCTATCCTCTTACAACCTATTCTCCATTCCAGGTAACATCCTGGTAAATCTCCTCTGCACCCTCTCCAAAGCTTCCACATCTTTGCTAAAATGAGGCGACCAGAACTGCACACAGAACTCCAAATGTGGCCTTACCAAGGCCCTGTACAGCTGCAACATCACCTCACGACTCTTGAATTCAATCCCTCTGTTAACGAACGCGAATACACCATAGGCCTTCTTACAAGGTCTATCCACCTGAGTGGTAACTTTCAAAGAGCTATGAACATAGACCCCAAGATCCCTCTGCTCCTCCACCTTACGAAGAACCCCACCGTTAACCCTGCATTCTGCATTCTTATTTGTCCTTCCAAAATGGACAACCTCACACTTGACAGGATTGAACGACATTTGCCACTCCTCAGCCCAGCTCTGCATCATATCTAAGTCCCTTTGCAGCCGACAACAGCCCTCCTCACTATCCACAACTCCACCAATCTTCGTATCGTCTGCAAATTTACTGACCCACGCTTCGACTCCCTCTTCGAAGTCATTAATAAAAATTACAAACAGCAGAGGACCCAGAACTGATCCCTGTGGAACTCCACTTGTAACTCCCCATCAATTTACTCCCTCGCTCTCAGTATTCTGGGATTGATCCCATTATATTCTTGAGACTTGTCGATATTAACGCTTTTCAGAACGCCCAGCACATCCTCTATTTTTTAATAAAGAAATGACGTAGATTATCAACAGATCCTTCTCTAGCTCACCAGCCACGACGTCCTTCTCCTTTGTGAATACCAATACAAAGTATTCCTGAAGGACTTAACACCACTTTCGCCAGCTCCGCAATTAATTCTCCCCATTGTCCTTGAGTGGCCTATTCTTTCCACTGGCTAATATCTTAATCCCGATAAACTGGTTTGGGATTTCCCTCCATCCTGTTTCGCAAAGTCATTTCCTTTTTAGCACTCCCAACGTTTTCTTTACATTTTTCCTGTGTGTTATGTTTTTAGACTTCTCTGACTGTCTTGAATTCACATTCCGACATATGCCTCATTTTCCTTTTTGCCTGTGCTCGCAATGTCTCTTGTCATCAAAGATTCCCAAATCTTGCCATTCTTATCACGCTATCTCTATGACTAGATCTCATATTCCTAAATGCAGTAACATCTAAATTAGTCTGATGAGCATCTCAGAAAATTCTTCCAGATTCATCAGAATAGCGCTTATTGTTGAGGTCCGTTTTAGCTTTAGCTGAAACTCAGAACCATATACAAACCTTCTTCAGCTGCATGTGGTTTCCATTTCTTGCCATTTATACTCTTTATTTTACTTTTCGTTCGTTCTTTCGGAAATAAATCTGATAAAGGTCGCTTGCCATTTCTTGCCAGAATCATTTCACGCTGACTGCTTGCTTTGTAATTTCGATTTAGATTTCACGCCTTTGCATACTCCTCTCGGCTTTGTGTAAGTTGCTTTCCCAATGGCTGGTGTAAGCTTTACTGTTCTGTCTGTGCGTTTTTAGATTTCAAAGGAGCTCTGGATTTAGCAGCCTGATGATTTTTATTTGTGAGTATGCATTTTCTTGGAACCACTTTAATCTCTCCTCTGAATGCCTGCCAATCCACTGATTCTGATTTATCTTTAGTTATTGTTTCCTGTTCACTTCAATGATATCTCTTCTCAGATTATCAAAGTTCGACTGTGTCATATTAAACCACAAACTCTTAGTCTAGCTTTATGCTTTACAATACTTATGTAGAAATCAAAGGAATTATGATCACTAGTCCCTAAATACTGCCCTTTGCTCTACAAGATGGCAGTGATAATGCGTGTGGGCAGTGTTGTCTGAGGAGTGTCATGGTACTCACATCTGCTGTTGAGTGTCGGTGGTGAAGGGAGGGAGTGAATTTCAGTGTCTGTGTGATACCATGAATGTCGGCCAGATTGTTTCAAACTGCAGATCCCTTACGTTGTTTGCATAAAGCAAGGTATAGAATGGATTCAACCAGCTAGCGCTCACAAATCCTTACACTCCTTGTCCAGGAATGGGCATGATTTGACAATACTTTTCATTCGAATCTATTCATGGAATATGATCAGACGCCCCACAATTTGGAAAAAGGCTATTTCGCCCCTCAAGTCCACACTGATCCTCGACGGAGGAAATCAGCCAGATCCAGTCACCTACATTTAACCCCAGAATAATGCATCTAACACGATGGGCAATTTGACATAGCCAATTTATCTGACCTGCACACCTTTGGATTGTGGGAGGAAGCTGAATAAAACTGCCACAGACACGGGGCGAATCTGCAAACTCCACACAGGCAGCCGCCCAGGGTGGGGTTCGAAGCCTGGTTCCTTGAAGCTACCCACTGTGCCACCGTGCCACCTATCTCTAATAAACCTTGTGAAGGTGGGGGTGAGCTGCTGTATTGAATCGCTGCAGTTAAAGCACTGTAATCAGGCTTACAATGCCATTAGCGAGGGAACTTGAAACAGTGACACTGAAGGAAAAGCAATATATTTCCAAATCAAGACAGCGTGTTGCTTTGAATGGAACGTGAACATGCATCTGCTTTCATTGTTCTTCTTGAAGGTCAAGGTTTCAGAGGGACATTGTTATGAGCCTTGTAAAAGTTTTGCAGAGAACCATGTCGATGGCAGACATTGATACGACTGATTGTCAGTGGATGAGGGGTAAAAATGCACTCACACAATAAAAGGGGACTATTTCATCGAACACACATTCAAATTGTGTCTTACAGATGTCGGAGAAGCTTTAGGAAAATATGAGAAAAGTTATTTTTGCAGGACACCTATCATTTGACATATTCTTCCAGCCAATAGCTGTGAATGTGTGACTCAGCAGGTCAGGAAGTATCGGAGGTACAGCAGAGTCGACGTTTTAGCATAAGTCCTTCACAAGAATGGGTAATTAATTGATATTGTCAGTCCAGTTCTGGTTAACGGCAATCCCTGTGATATTCGTAGTTGAGAGTTCGATGATGGTGATGACATTGAATGTTGCAGGATATATGTCCAATTCTGTATTGTTAGAAGTGATCGTTATCTTGAAGAGATGTAATGCAAATGTTACTTGTCAATTTTACACCCAGAGCTGGATAGTTTGCATACCTGAGCCACCACGAATGGCGATGATCATGGTCTTATCATTGGCGAACACCCGCAGTTGTGATTGTATGGTGAAAGGATGGTAATTTATGAAGCAGCTAAAGATTGTTGAGCCAAGGGGAGAGAACAGTCTTATGACTCATTGATATTGTCCCTTCGTCTGAGCTGGGAGCTTCTGAGGTTTGTAACTGCATGTCTGATCAGATTAGTTTCAACATATCTCCCCTCAGGAGATGAGTGACGACGTGCTTATCTCAATCAATGGGACAGCTATTTTAGAATGGAGAATATGCCAACAGTTTTGCATTCCTGCACTGACTGATGTGACTGGAAAATATTGTCATACTCAAACTCTTCTTTGCTTGAGGCAGGATCACTGTCCAGTTAAACTACAACCAGGTGTCTCTGTCTGACTAGAGTGCAATCCTATAATCCCGTAGGAGCAGAGTGCTTTACCTTTCCATTTCACATCTTCAGACTTACCCAGAAACATCTCCCCTGGGGAACCGTTGCAGAGCTGTCCTGGAGCTGAGATGGCTGCTCTCTACCAACCCCAACCATCTTACTTTGCACCAGGTATAACTTCAACCAATGCAGAGATTTCCCTGATTCCAATTTGCTTCAGTTTTGCTGTTAATCCTTGGTCAAATACGGGTATGATAATGTTAAGTGTCGTCACTCTCGCCTCACCTCCCGATTTCAGCTTTAAAAACTGTTGCCCAACTTTAAACGAAGGCTTCAATGAGGTCAGGGGATGAGTGACCCTGATAGAACCCAAATTGAGCTTCAGTGAGCATGTTGGTGCTGAGGAAGTGCTGCTTGATCCCACTGTAGCTGGTGTTTTTCATCACTTTATTAATGTTAGGGGTTAGAGCAATGGGGCAGTCATTGATGGTCTGATGTTTTGTCTGTGTGTGTACAGGACACACATGGACACCTTCCCACATTCTTAGATAGAGGCCAGTGCTGTAGCCCAGTAGGAACAGATTGAATGGAATGTTATCACAGCCCACGGCCTTTTCATGTTCCAATCCTTGCAGTCATTTGTCGAAAGCACACAGTGATTCGAAATAGTTGAAGACTGCTATCTGGATTATACTCAAAAAAATCATCCCATCGACACTTCTGTCTGAACATTGTTGTGAATGTTTCAGCATTATCATTTCTATTGTCGTGTTGCGCTGTTCCATCATCGACAATAACTATGTTTGTGTAGCCGTTTCCTACATTGAGTTGTTTGTTTGTCCAGACACCGTTCACCCAGACTTCATGTGATAGGATGGCAGCGATGGGGTCGGATGTGTTGGTTGTGGTCCGTCACTTGCAGCTTATGCTTTTTGTTGAAGTGGTGGTGTTTTGGTAACTTCATCCCACTTGTAGGTGTGCTGAGTGCTACTCTTGGTAGCGCCTCCTTATTATAACATAGAACATTACAGGCCCTTCCACCCTCGATGTTGCGCTGACTTGTGGAAACAATCTGAAGCCCATCTATCCGACAGGACTCCATTTTCATTCAAATATTTATCTGATGAACATTTAACTGTCTTAATCTTTGGCGCGTCTCCTTCTGTTGTAAGCAGTGCGTTCCATGTCCCTACCACTCCCTGAATAAATAAACTATCTCTGACATCTGTACGATATCTAGCACTCCCCAATGCATAGTTATGTCCCTTTGTGCTAGTCCTCACCGTCCAAGGAAAAATGCCGCCGCTGTCTACCCTGTTTCATGTTGATTTTTCTTCAAACTCAATTAAGACACCTCACACATTTCTTCGCTTGAATGAAAAAAAGGCTTTTAGTCCCTCAGCATTTCCTCGTTAGACCTCCTGTCCATACCTGGCAACATCCTAGTAAATCTCCGCTGAACCTTTTCCAAAGCTTCCACATCATTCCTATAAGGCGATGAGCTGAACTGCACACAATACTCCATGTGAGGCCGCACCGGGGTTTTGCGCAACTGCAGCATGGCATCATGGCTCTGAATCTCAATGGGTCGACCAGGAAAAGCTAACTAACCGTATGCCTTCTTAACAACACTACCAGTTGTTACGTTCAGTGGCATCTTTCAGGCATCTATGAACATGGACACCTATTTCTTCATTGAACAACAGTTTATCAGCTGGCTTGATGGTCAGGGTAATGTGGAGCAAATGCCAGACTGTATTAGTGAAAATTATTTTGGAGTGCAATTCTACCTCTGTTGGTAATGACCCAGATCACATCACACAGCCGCGTGTGGAGTTACTCGATCAAATCAAAATCTGTCACGTCGAGTAGCACGATTATGGTATCACACACACACACACACACACACAGAGGGTGCTCGCAATGTAAATGTGAGACATTGACTCCACATATGATGTATGCAGTAGTCACTGTTACCAATATGATCATCGATCAACGTGTCTGTAGATTAGTGAGTATGAGGTCAAGTATATTTCTCCCTCTTCGTCGTTCCCTCCCCATCCAATGCAGACCAAGTCCAGCAGTTGTGTCATTTTTGACTGGACCTGCTCGATTGACAATGCTGAAACCCTCTTAGTGCCAGTTTCGAAATGGCCCTCACAGTAAAAATTATCCTCCTTCGCCACTCTCTCAGTGCTTCAGAAATTATTGTACAATGTAGAGGAATACTGATCCATCAGCTGAGGGACGGTAGTCAGCAGGATGTTTCCGTGAGAATGTTTTTTCTTTGACACTATGAGGCTGAGGGAGGAGAGTCAGCAGGAGGTTTCCTTGTCAGTGTTTGATTTGACACCTTGAGGCTGATAGAGGGCAGTCACAAAAAGACTTCCATATCCGTGTTTGATCTGACACCATGAGGTTTCATTGTGTCATTTGTTGCTTAAACAGTTTGTTGGGCAGCTTCGCGAATTCCGGCCCGAGCCGCCAAACGTTACAAAGGAGCGGGTTGCAGGTTCCACAGGGTTTTTTTATTGTCGTTGTCAATCGAAGGGCATCTCCTGTGCTGTACGATACTGACACCGTGTCTCTTCTAATTGGACCCTACGATCCCTTATTCCTTCAGTTAGTCCAACTACCTTGTCGATTCCACAGATTTCTACATTTTATCTCAATACTTTATTATGTAATACAGTTAAACTCTTCATATAATTTCTGTATGTATCCCTTTCACATCCTCCGGCTGCTTCATCCATCTTTTTTCTCAGTGACCCATCGTATCTCCACAATATTCATCATATTTGCGGCTGTAAATTCAGGCAGAATGGCTGTTACTCCCACTCTCTTTGAGCTCTTCGAGACGTCATACCATTGCCTATGCTTCTACCTTCCTCCAAACCCTACACCCCTCTCTATCGCAGTAACATCCTCCAGCCCGACATCCCTCTCTCTCTCTTTGTTAACTCTTCCTGCTACAACATCCCTCATTATCTCTGTAACCCTCTCCAGGCACCACAGCCCTCGCTAACTCTGTAACCTCCCCCAGACACTGCACTTTCCCTTTCCCTGTTAAATTCTCCCGCCTCGAAACCCCTCCTGATCTCGGTAACGTCCTAGGACTTAGAGAACTCTCCCTATCTGTGTGACATCCTCAAATTTTACACACCTCCCTTTCTATGCAAACTCCTCCAGCACTTACACCCTTCTCCATCACTGTAACTTTCTCCAGTTCCTACACATCTCCTTATCTCTGAAATCTCCTCCAGCAATACAGTTCATCCCATCTCTGTGAACTCA
>NW_025214854.1:10169-32015 GCF_004010195.1 Chiloscyllium plagiosum
TTTTCTGTAACTGCCTCCACCTACTACATTAATCCATATTTCTGTAGCCTCATCCAGCCCCGATATCTGTCCCTATCTTTGTGACCTCCACCATTCCATATAATCTTCCCGGTCACTGTAACCTCCTCCAGCCCCTATATCCATTCCTATCTCTGTGACTTCCTCCTGCATTACACCCCTCTCTATCTATGTAATCTTCTCCAGCCCATACTCTGTTCTCGATTAATGTAACCTCTGCAGCTACTACATCCTTCCATATCTCAGTAAATATCACCAGTTGCTGCATCTCCTCCCTAAATCTCTAATCTCCTCCAACTCCCACATGCCTCCATTTCTCTGAGACCGCCAAGCTTTTAACTCCTCCCAATCTCTGTGAACCCTCAAGCGACTGTACCCCTCCCTACTTCTGTAACTTACCCCAGCCTAGGTAACCCTCTCCCTATCTCCATAATCGCCTCCAGCTACTAAAATTTCCTATGTCTGTAACCTCCACCAGCTCCTACACCTCGTCCGATCTCTGCAACCTCCGCCAGTTACCACATGCCTCCCTACATCTGTAACATGCTCCAGCTAACACACCCCCACCTGTGTAATCTCCTTCAGCTCCTAAACTCTCCCGATTGCTGTAACCACCTCCTTCCCCTAGACCCCTTGCTATCTCTGTGAACTCCTCCTGCACTATATCCCTCCTTTTCTGTGTAACCTCCTCCAGATCCAACAAACTTCACATTCTCTGTGAGCCCCTTTTGCCTGTACACTCCCCTATCTCTGGTGCCCCCGCCAGCATTATACCATTCCCTCCCTCTATTATCCCCTCCAAAATCTGCACCCTTCCCTATATGTGTGACACTCTCTAGCATTTACACGCCCTCCTTATGTCTATAGCCACCTCTAACTGTTACACCCATTCCTATCTTGGTGACCCGCTTCCACCGCTGCAACCCCTCTCTATGACTGTGACACCCTCCTGTATTCTTCCCCTCCCTATGTCTGTTATCCCTGCCAGCTGTTACACTCCTCCCTATCTCTGTGAAATCCTCCAGAGACAACAGCACCTCCCTGTCTCTGTAATCGTAATGAATGTGTCATAGGAGAGTTCCAGAGACAATTCCATTATGGAGCTTCAAGGCCAAAATGGTGGTAGAGGAGTTGGCTGCTTTCATCGTTCAGTATGGGCTATCCAGAAACATTCAGTGGGATCAAGGGTCACATTTTACTGCGAGGCTGTTTAAGGAGATTATGGATAGCTTAGGTATACAGCACTTTAAATCCAGCGCGTATCATCCTGAATCCCAGGGCCCTGTAGACAAATGGCATCAGACCTTGAAGACCACGTTGAGATCTAACTGCCACAATTACCTGATTTATTGAGATAAATGCATCCCACTCGTATTTTTTGCCATGATAGATATACCAAACGAATCTACACAATTCATTCCATTTGAATTAATATTCAGACATGAACTGTTAGGCGCTTTGTAAGGAATTAAAGAGAAACTGACAGGACCAAAGTCGGAGATCTCACACATAGATTATGTGTTGGAGGTGAGGGAAAGATTAAATCTAGAAAGTGACTTCGCTAACCAGAGCCTTAAAAGGGCACATTATACAAAGAAGCGGGTGGCAGAAAAAAAAAATGCGAGTCGGATTTTTCCAGTGCAGATGACATGTTAGTATTGTTACACTGATAGCAGACCCCTTCAAAACCAGATGTAATGGTTCCTTTCAAATTGAGAAAACGCTGTGCCAAGCGAACTAGCCAGTAAAGATGCAAATTAGAAAAAAAAACTGTCTTAGTAGGTCGTGGGAACATGGTGAAACCGTATTACAATTGACAGAAAGAATTGGAGAAACAGATATGAGTTACTGCCTGGCAGAGAAAGGAATCGAATTCAGATGTTGTGGCTTTTAATGTGGGTCAGAATATATTAAAAATGAAGAAGTCTTTGAGGATTGGGATAGATTAATGAACTATCTTACTCAGGAGCAAACAACGCAGTTGGAAGATTTATTCCTGCATAATGAGGACATGTGCAGGAATCAGATAGGGAGGAATCATGCTACTGTGCATGAAGTGGACCTAGGTAATGCAATTCTGATAAATCAACCTCCCATCGTCTTAATCCGTTTAAATCCAAACACATCCAGAAGGAGGTGAAAGCCATACTCAACGAGGACCTCATCAAATCAAGCTAGAGGGAGTGGAGTTCGCCGTTCGGATTAGTTCCCAAACCTGACGTGACTCAACAGTTTTGTGTGAATTATCGAAACATGAGCACAGTTACAAAATCAGGCTTATATCAAATACCGACTTTGAAGGACTGTATCGAGAAAGTTGGATGAGCTAGTTACAACACCAAGTTGGAATTAGTGCGTGTTTACTGGCAGATACCTTTATCAGACATGGCGAAAGAGATTTTTGTGTTTACAACCCCAATTGGGCTACGTCAATGAAATGAAAAAAATGCACCTGCCATATTTCAAAGACTCATCAGCAGAGTTGTGGCTTGGATAACAAACTGTGCAGTCTATTTGCACGATGTATTGATCATTAGCAAGTCCTGGAAAGATCACATGGTATGGTTAGTAGAGCTCTTTGAACAAGTCTGAGATGCAAAACTTGTAATAAACTTAAACAATTTGAAATCTCGAAAGCAGAGGTGACGTTCCTGGGACAAAACCGTCTTCCACTGAAGATTGACCTCACGAAATGCAACGCTGAAGGCCATCGAGGAATTTCTCAGACGAACTCGAAGAAAGAGGTGCTTTGATTCTGAGGATGAAGTGGATTATATTGGAGATTTGTTCCAATCTTCAGCAGTAGAGTGACAGCGTTAACCCATTTGCTGAAGACAACACAAGATTTCGGTGGACAGAAACAGGCCAGAAGTCATTTGACCATTTAAAATACATATTAACTACCGCAAATGCTTAAGCTACCCCAAACATTACGAAAATCTTGAAGGTTGCCATTGATGCTTGTCACATACGAGTGGGTGCTGTACTGTTGTGGGAAGATGTTGATGGAGTTGCTTTTTGAATAAATTCAAAGTCCACCAGAGGAAACGCTGTATGACGGACAATGAACTGTTGAGTTTCGTACTCGGTTTACAACATTTTAGTGTTTATGTCACGAATCATGGTCGGAGCCGATTGTGCACAAGGATCACAATCCGGTTGCATTCTTAGAATGGTCTTAAACGCAAGAATATGAGACCGTTTCATTCTAGGTAAATGTTACAGATTTTGAACTTAAATATCGTGCATGTTGTGGTTGTAATAAACGCAGGGGCATTATCGTGGAGTTAACTGATAATGTTTCGATGTAATTCTTAGTTATCCAATGTTCTATATATATGGGAAGAAGTGAAGAGTAACTTAGATTAAACTTATCTATATGTTATGGTGATGAGTTTATGGAATAGAGAAAAAAATGAAACCACACTTTCGTTATGGTAGTTCATTTTTTTTGAAGGAAGGAGGTGTTACGAAATTTTCAACGTATACTCTACCTTAAAGGGAGTTAAAATTAATGGCTGTCACGAAATGTTCCGAATGATTTAAAATGTAACAGTTTTTTTAAATAACCAGCTGCAGCTTTGTTGCGATTGTATACAACAAATTCGAATTTAGCCAATCAATTTAAATCATGCGCCAAGTTAAACAAACTCCAAACGAATTAAGAAATATATTATTTGACAGCACTAACCCAATCATTGGATCCGATGTTTCTGGTATAAATGTCATATATTTCGAACAGCTCTTCTGAGCGGATAAATCGACCAGCACCAACAAGGTGGGACTGATTACAGAAATACCTGCTCTCTGTAAAATCCCTTTATCTATCAAAGACTTGTGAACCAGAACAACGAAGAAGAAACGAAGATAGGAATCTACAGAGAAGAACTGAAATCTGCCTGGTTTTGAAACAAGAAATTTTCATTGTAAAACTTAATCGGGGTTTTGATCACACTCGCATTGTAGAAGGGGAGTTCAAAGATACGTTTGAGAGAAAGGAGTTGTGAATAATTGCTGTTTTTATGGACTTAAAGAATAAAGACGTGAATTTTTAATTTAAATAGTGAGATCTGGGATAGTTCTTTGACACACAAAATTTAACAGCTTAGGACGCAAAGTGAGCTTTTTCTGTCTGGTTCGTTTAAAATCGAAGGGGGATTACTCCGTGTCATAACTCTTCCAATATATCATTCTTCTTTACTGCAGTAATTGACCGCTCAATTAATAAAATAATATAATCTCCTGCTTGTAGTTCCGATACCACAGAATATTGACATGCCAATCCTAACCTCCTTCAGCCACATCAATGATGGCAAAAATGTCACAATTTCAAATGTCAATCCATTCCCTTAACAGATCTGTCTGATCTATGATGCTGACAGCATCAAGGTAAAGACCTCCTGATGAGAATATAATACCCAGAACAGTCGATACCTCTGAGTTCCACAGTCATTCACTGTTTGTTATCAGGCTTCACAATCTATGAACCAAAACTATAACTATGAAACTGTAAAAAATGCCATATGTAGAATCATCATTTCTTTTTTGTACATTTGCTGCATCAAATGCAATTTTCCCGAAGTGAGCAATCACCGCCACATATCATCGGTTTCTCTTGATTATCTCCCCATACAGTGTGCAGAGCGGACAATACTCAGTAATGGGGCAACATTGTTTGTGTTCTGCACAAGTGCGTGTGCTCCCAGCGATGCTGCTGGTCTGTGCAGGGTACTGGCTTGTGCTGACCCTTCATGAGCAATGATCACCCTCCACATGGTCGTTCAAACCTGTCTCTCGCCAGATGAAATTTCTCACAAGGAAATGTTTGGTGGATTCTTATGTTATCCATTCCAAAATCCACAGGGTAGTGGAAACCCTAAACGTTCAGGAAGACAGCACCGTGTATACCCATGAAATGGAAAACAACCAGTCAGTGGGTTGAACAGGACATTTTGGAGTGGGACAAGTTCAGGTGAATGACAGATTTTTTCACTCAGTTTGTGGTGAGTGTGTGAGGGAGTGAGATGTGTGAGTTCAAGAAGCTGGGGAGCGGTGTTCGGCCAAGATATCCAGTTATTTGGCACATTGTTACATTCAACTGCGTGTCAAGTACAATATGCGTTGTGTGACCTACACGAGAGAGAATCCGCCAAGTTCACTGATTAACGTGATGCTCGGGTTGGTATTTGCTGCTTTTTATTTCAGATGGACTCTGAAAGGTCTGATCTCTAAACTCACTTAAAAGCAGGTTCAGTGACCCATGTATTAATCTATGGCCATCCACGCAGATGTGCAGTTTTATTTTCACACTGATGAATGTGAAAGTGACATACACTGAATATGGTTTCACTGTTCGATACAAGGTGTTACAGATTAGATTACATTGCATTACAGTGTGGAAACAGGCCCTTCGGCCCAACAAGTCCACACTGACCCGCCGAAGCGCAACCCATTCATACCCCTACATTTACCCCTGACCTAACCCTACGGGCATGGCCAATTTACCTGACCTGCACATTTTTGGGCTGTGGGAGGAAACCGCAGTACCCGGAGGAAACCCACGCAGACAGGGGGAGAACGTGCAAACTCCACACAGTCAGTCACCTGAGGCGGGAATTGAACCCGGGTCTCTGGCGCTGTGAGGCAGCAGTGCTAACCACTGTGCCACCGTGCCGCCCACAGGACTATAGGAAACTATCAAGTTGTTAATTTCTTCGCCCTGTATCAGATCAAGGGTTTTGGTATTGGGAATCTGGGAGGTATGGCAGATATCATCACTATAAAAGGCTTGTGGTGTGTGATCTTGGCAACCCCTGTTACGACACGGGGTAAACTCCCGTGCTTAACTTAAACCATTACAGAGAAAGGATTAATCTTGTTCAGTAATCTCACGTTTAAAAATTAACAATTTTGTTTCATTAGGTGTAACAGAAAATAATTAACTAACAATTGATTACAACTCTTTCCTTTAACCTATCAGTTCTGTTCATTTCTATAAAACGCCCGAATAAGGTTTTCAGATTTCAAAAAGCAGCCAGCTGTCGGATCCTCCCTGTTTGTCTTCCTCTGTAGATTTGCTCCCCAGTCGGTGTCGATATTTTCTTCACTCTGCGCAAACTCCTTCTCCAGACAGGTACCTCTCAGAGGGTTCTGACGACCACCTCTGTTGGTCTTTTGGCAGCTCTCTTCCATTTTCACATTTTCTAGGGCTTAGACCACCAAGCATCGGATGGTTTCATTGGATTTTCATATTGTTATTGTCCCAAATTAAAGCTTGAAAGGAATTTGGTATTTTTCGGGGTATAATATAAAATGATTGGCCGAATTCAAATTTTTTTCTCACCTCCAGACAAACAGCTATCCGAACTGCTGGACCACATGTTACATTGTATCTTATTCAGAACACTTGGTGTTCTCAAGCAGTTCTGCTAGCTTTTCAGGCATCCTACATTCCTCACCTTCATAGCATTCCATACATTTACACCCTGCGCAAGACTGGGACTGAAGATGAATTTGTAAGACCGAGTTGCTGATCGGTCATTGGTATCTAATTTAGACTGCATTTGGGGCCTACACGAAGACCACGTATCACCATTGGCTAGTTTCCCTCTTTTTCATGATGAAGTCCTTATAATTTGCTGTGAAGGAGTGTTGGAACGACTGCCCTCATCCAGGTTGGAAGCTTTCTACAAAGACTTAGGACCAGGGTCAAAAACACAGGCAGCTATGAGTTACAGTGGCACTGTGCCTTGATTCAGGTCCTTGGGAAGCCATTTTTAATATAGGACGTGATTGCAAATGATGAGTTTCTCAGTCTGAACAACAATAAGATAGTTCCTGTGTTTTGTGAATTGGCAACAATAACATGTGAACTCTGAGTATTTCGCTGAACAATACTTGGATTATGTCTGAGAACAATTACGTTGTAGCTTTCTTTATGGAAATAAAATGTAAATTCATGGAAACACTTTATGATACAAAAAATGTTATTTTATACAGAACAGAGAATATGTTGTCTCATTGTTGTGGTGATCACAATTACATATTCATTGTCAGTATTCAAATGAATACATTGTCACTCTAACATTTCACAGGTTGTTGTTCTCTGAACCGTTGGTATTCACAGTGAGCAATCAAAGTAATCAATTGAGTAATCAAATAGTTTTACCTTTCTTATGACTTTAAATTTAATTAAACTATTTAATTTCTCACTGAAATATACGAGTTTTAGGTAATTGCAAATAATTTGGAATAAAAACATTAATTCGATATGCACATGGAATATTAACCTAAATAAATAAATTGCGTTATTAAAATGTCTAAATTTAATAAGCCAAATCATGCATGTCCATTTTAAAATGGCGATGGTTTTCTGAATATTGAAGTGAACTCCATGTGCAGGCTTAGCTGTCTGAATGGAAAGGCTGCGAGGTGACATGTTCCAAAATATACATATGTAACAGTTGGCTGTTAAATGGATACATAAGTTTTGATTGCTGTTTTGACATCAATTCAAAGTTTAAGGTCCGCCCAGGATACTGAAATCAAATCGAGTTTGAATTTCTTGATTTATCAACATAGAACCAGTGACAGGGAAAGATTGTGGGAGTATAAAAAATAGGCCATTTTGAAAATTGGTCAGAGCAACTGCCACTGAACAGCAGAGCAACAGCTGTGTAGCCAGAAACGAACAGCCCATCTAAACTCTTACTGTCAAAGAAATCAGAATGCACTCTTTCAAAAAGATACCTTTTCTAGTCAAACGTACTCGGAGTAAAAATAAAGACGACCAAGGGAGATCAGCAGACAGGCAAAGGAGGAGACAGAGACTGCATGGATTTGGGATTAATTCAAAGTAATGTTTAATAATTGTGTTATTGGAATAGCATGCCAATATGATTGTGTTCAGTAAGGTGAAGGAAAATTAAGTTTGTTCACAGTTTTGCTTGGGGTGTTCTACTAAATTGTCACCTTGATTTAAATATTGGAAATTAAGAGTTCCCTTTCAGTCCCTCACACTTCTTTTTTCTGGGTGTTTGGTTTTAATTAACAGAGAGGTTCGAAATATGCGCTGTTACTGATTGAGTGCTCCTTTGGGATTTGGACATGTTTGAATATATTTGGAGTTAGAAAGACCCCAGCAGATCTAAACTGCTGGCCATTGTGCTCTGGATATTTAAATAAACTGGAGGTGAAGGAAAGCGTTTAGTTTAGATTGCCATCTGTGCAGAATCTGGCCCTTCACCGAAAACGTCCCCCCGACTCTCCGAAGAGTAACTCACCCTGATCCATTTCCCTCTGACTAATGCACCGAACGCTGTGGGCAATTCACCTGACCTGCACAACTTTGCACTATGAAAGGAAGCTAGAGCACCTTTTGGAAGTCCATGCAGACAGGGGGAGAATATGCAAACGCCACACGGACAATCATGCGAGGCTGGAATCGAACTTGGGATTCTAGTCCACTAATGCTGCAGTGCTAACGACTGAGCCACCGTGCCGTAAAATTGCAGTCATTTATGTTTGTTTAAATTTGAAGTGAGGGAAATGGCTCTTACCATGCTAAAGACGTTCCGTGTTTTTATGATTTTTCCCAAATTTGCCAAGGAAGTTGAGAATGATAGAGGACGGATATACTTTTGTTGTTATCTGACAGCTTATAATTCATTTTATCCCGGGATAAATGGAAAGCTGAAATTTTAATGGACTTGGTCAATCAGTTAGGCATATGGGAGAAACAGACAAGTGCAATTCAGTTCGGAAAATTAAATTGAAAATTATTCAAATTGAGTTTGAAGAAAAAAAGAGAGAAGGTTCTTCCCTGTGCAATAAGAAAGAGAAAGTGGGAGAATGAAAAAGAGTGAGAAGAAAGAGAAATAAAAACAGGAGAGAAGGTTCTTCGATGAGCACAGAGAGTGAAGAAAGAGAAACGGAAAGGGAGAGATAATTTGAACTTCAGAAGTTGTAAATTAGTCCGAAACGTGAAGTTAACATATTACAAATGAAGCAAGGGTGTAGGGATTTATTCAACTGTTTTAAAACATTGCCTCATTCCGATGAGAAAGATGACGAAGCCTTCTTTATTTCATTTGAAAAACTAGCTAGGCAGATGGAGTCGTCAGAGAAATTTTGGGGAATGCTCATTCAGACGAAGCAGGAAGGTAGGGCAGTGAGGGAAATGCAGCGCTCTCAGCGCGGTCAAGAGATCATGACGTTGTTAAACTGGCTATTTTCAGTGCTTATGAATTGATACAAGAAGCAAAGAGACAATGAATCACCGACATGAAGAAGGTAGCAGATCAGACATATGTTGATTTCTAAAAAAAATTTAATAATAGTAATTTTTAGTGCGGGAATTAAAAACAGGTAAGACCTTTGAGACTCCATGCTGAACGAGGTTAAAAACTCACTTCCAGAGATGTTGACGAACAGAACTTTCAAGAAGTGAGACGAGCGGCAGAGATGGCAGATGAATATGCATTCGTGTCGCACGTAATATATAGGTTCCGACATGAATTTCATCCAGTAAGGGATAAAATTGGGACAAGGGGTGATGCTTCACTGCAAAACTGGGAATAGTTTAACGGAAGTGAAAAGAGAAAGCCAAGAATGTGCGAGGCCTCATCATTCTTCACTGATACCAAGGTATCCATTGTGGCAAGTGGGAGACAAAAAGTCACTGCATGGTTCATTGAAGAAAGAATACGGAACCGACTTATCCCGCACGGACTCCGCTTCCTGAAGAAGGGCTTATGCCCGAAACGTCGATTCTCCTGTTCCCTGGATGCTGCCTGACCTGCTGCGCTTTTCCAGCAACACATTTTCAGCTCTGATCTCCAGCATCTGCAGACCTCACTTTCTGCTCATTGAAGAAAGACACTGTTGGACTAGCTGTCATAAAAGAGACTAGGCCAGTAACATTAGCCCCCAGGGAAAGTCGAGGAGTTGCAGGAAATTACACAGCTGAGGCAGGGGCTGGATATTGACCTCTGGGAAGACTTCACCACTGTGAGTAAAGATTATACATGAAGAAAAGGAGAAAAAGGCAAACAGTAAGAGATGAAAGTGTTTTCAATCTTTCCCACATGTTACCCGAGAAAGTAATAACCTATGGATTATATTGGCAGAAATGTAGCTTTCCCCTGCGTAAGATCAGTTTGGAGATCAAAATCAAGACTTGGGAAGTAACAGTGGAAGTGATTGACAATGTCATTTCCAGGAAAACAGGTTGTTCTTGGCAATCATTTGGCAGGATCCAATGTGGGATTGAAGCCCCTGGTTATGAAGAAGCCAAAGGACGACCAGGAAACTGAGCAGTTCAAAGGGAGATACCCATGGAATGTTTCTAAACAGTATTATAACAAGATCCCATTGCCATAAGTTAAAGCAAGAAGTGAACAACGAAAGGAAAAGATGAGAGTGTTGAGGTTCAGTTAACGCACACTCTTTCTGATGTAATGGTGCAGGAAAATCCTGAACAGGCAGACAGCAAGGCAGTCATGTTTCGTACTAATAGGCTAACGCGCATGCACAAAAATATGACGTAATAAGAAAGGAAGCAGAGCATCCTAAAATGAAAATGGAGACCTCCGCAGGTTAGTGCACAGGAGAAATGGACAGAAGTATTGCCAGTAGCATACAAGCAGAAGATGTTAAATATCGTAAATGAATTACAAGGAAAAGGTCAGCTAGATGTGAGGAAGAGTCAGGCTGATTTTCGCAGCTTTTCCAATGACGTGGACTGCACAAAGATGTGGTTGAATTTTCCCGCATATGTCATACCGGCCAAATGGGAGTTAAGCCACAGGCGGTATTAAAGCCGGCAACTTTTTTTTGCCAATTCCTGCATATGGAGAACCTTTCACGTTAGTTATAGTTAACTGTGTTGGTCCCCTCCCTAAAAGTAAGCGTGGGAACCAATACTTGCTCACCATAATCGATATCGCTTCCAGATTTCCGGAGGCAATTCATGAACGAAGTATAAAGGAAAACTTGGTGGTGGAGAAGTTGGTCGCTTTCTGGAGTGGGCGACCCAGAGTGAATTAATCAGGCCACGTGTATAATTTTACTGCTAGACTTTTGAAGCAAGTCATGGATAGCATAGGCATGCAGAATTTTAATCCAAGTCCGTACCATCCTGGATCCCACGGAGCATTCAAAAAGTGGTATTAGACCATGAAGACAATGTTAAGACCGCATTATCAGAATTACACGATTCATTAGAATGAAGGTATCCCAATCATATTGTCTGCCAATAGAGATGCCCCAAACGAATCGAATCAGTTTACTTATTTGGGTTAATGTTTGGACAAGAAGTGAGAGGGCCTTTAAAACGAATTCATGAAAAACTGATGGGACCAAAGTGATGTCACTTTTGGAATATGCATAGGAGATGAGGGAAATATTAAATCGGGTAGGGGTGAGTGAATTATACAGCACCTGAAGAGGGCACAGCATAGAATGAAGCAGTTGGCAGATCGAAACTCAAAATTCGGACATTTTCTCGTGGTGCTGACGTATGAGTATTATTACCAAAGATAGGAGATCCCATAAAAAGCAGGTTTAGTGGCCCCTTTCAAATTGAAATTGAAAAAAACACGTTGCTTCAGGTAAACTATCTGGTAAAGTTGCTAGCTGGAACAAAACCTTTATTGTGTATGAGATGTAAATATGTTGAAATCTTATTTCAATATAGACAGGGAAGTGGCGAAACAGGTGTTTGATACTGACCTACCAAGTGAGGAATCACGTCCAAATGTCGTGGATTTTGATGTGCCTCAAGTTACGTTAAATAATGAGGAAGTCCTTGAATAATGGGATAGGAGACTCAGCTACCTGTCTCAGGAGTAAGAACTCATTTCAAAAGTTTGTTGCAGCAAGATCAGGACATATGCAGGAATAATGTGGGAGAACTAATGCTATTGAACATAGGGTCCAAGTCGGGAATGCTGTGCCAAAATAACAATACCCATACAGACTTTATCCTTTCATAGCCACACTGGACCAGAATGAAGTGGATTTGATCTCAATGAAGACGTTATTGAACAGAGCCAGATTGATTCCAGGCCTCCGATCGTGTTAGTTCCCAAACCTGATGAGACTCCCCGATTTTCTGTGGACTATTGGAAGGTTAACACTGATTCAAAATTAAACACTGATCCAATACTAAGATTGGAGGACTGTACGGAGAGACTTGTAAAAGCCAGTTCCATCACACCATTGGACTTACCGCATGGTTATAGACAGTTTACTTGGCCAGAGAAAGCGAAAAATGTTTCTGTGTTTGTAGCCCCAGATGGGCTGCATCCATTCAAATTGTTGTACCGAAGAATGCACAAGCCACGTTTGAAGGACTCATTAACAGAGTTGTGCCTGGATTAAGAAATAGTGTCGTTTATACTCAAGATGTGGTGATCTTTAGCCATTCATGAGAAGATCACATGGTACAGTCGACAAAGCTGTTAGAATAATTATTGAAAGCAAAACTGGAAATGCACCTAAAGAAAACAGAACTCACAAAGTTAAAAATCACAAAACACCAGGTTAAAGTCCAACAGGTTTAATTGGAAGCACTAACTTTCGGAGCGCCGCTCCTTCATTAAGTTGTTGTGCAGTACACAATTGTAAGACACAGAATTTATAGCAAGGGTTTACAGTGTGAAATTGTACTTTGCTCAAAAACTACATGAATCCATGTAAAACTCAGTTAACGCATTTTTAAATTAGAATCTGCCTAAACATTTTGGCACAGAAAGGGAACACAGGGAGCAAACACCGTCAACATCTTAACATCTTATCTGGCTGACAACAATTGTTACGGTTAATCTGTGAATGTAGATTTTTTTTTAAAAAAGTATGATTGACAGAAGAAAGAAGCAAAACTATCATGGTCATTCTAACAGATGAGAGAATCAACAATCAAGGCATTTTTCAATGTATAATTTCAGGTACATCACATTATAATCTTTTGCTATAAATTCCGTGTCTTACAATTGTGTACTGCACAACCACTGGATGAAGGAGCAGCGTTCCTAAAGTTAGTGCTTCCAATTAAACCTGGTAGACTATAACCTGACCAACCAACCCAACCACCCCGCGGCTCAACACTTCAACTCCCCCTCCCACTCTACCAAGGACATGCACGTCCTTGGACTGCTCCATCGCCAGGCCATAGCAACATGACGGCTGGAGGAAGAACGCCTCATCTTCCGCCGAGGAACCCTCCAACCACAAGGGATGAACTCAGATTTCTCCAGTTTCCTCATTTCCCCTCCCCCCACCTTGTCTCAGTCCCAACCTTCGAACTCAGCACCACCTTCCTAACCTGCAATTTTCTTCCTGACCTCTCCGACCCCACCCCCACTCCGGCCTATCACCCTCACCTTATCACCCTCACCTAAACCTCCTTCCAACTACCGCATTTACAACGACCGTCCCCAAGTCACTCCTCCCTACCTTTTATCTTAGCCTGCTTGGCACACTTTCCGCATTCATGAAGAAGGGCTCATGCCCGAAACGTCGATTCTCCTGCTCCTTGGATGCTGCCTGGCCTGCTGCGCTTTTCCAGCAACACATTTTCAGTTCTGATCTCCAGCATCTGCGGTCCTCACTTTCTCCTTGTTCCTGATAAGTCTCTGTATCACTATCTATTGATTAATCCCATAAACCATGTTGAACTTCATGGTTTTTTCTATTATCTATATTTGGCAAAGACGAAATCTGTTGTTTTCAGTTTTAATTACAACCTGTATTCATCGCTCACATACTTAAGACCTCCCCACTGGCACATCTCCCATCCGGCAAAAGTTGTTCACAATCCCGGGATCCCCTTTTGCCCTGAATTGATTTCTGTCTCAGTATTGTCTCCATTACAAAACTTGTCCATTACCAGATCCATAAAATCCCCAGTCTCCACCTCTGTGTCAGTGCTGTTGCTATATAAACCATATTTTATGCCTTGGTAAAATTCAGACTTTACGGTTCCAGCTCTCTTGTAAGCACTCTTTCAGCAACAAATATTTCGACCACAACCTTGCTTTTGTGTCGAAAATAACTACATGATAGGGACATTGTGTGAGATTAGTAATGCCGCTGGACATGTTATTCAGTATTTTTGAAACATTTTAGAAGTAATTACATGAAATACAATGGATCAAATCGTACCACAAATGACGTCAGAACTTACGTTCAAATGACAGGAAATAAAAGCAAATTTCAACAATAGCAACGACAACACTACCAACATTTTGTTCATAAGCTTTCCTATTTCACTGATATCCTTGAACTGTAACATTAATACCTGGTCTGGATGAAGAGTGACTTCAGTATCACAACAATGTGCTTGGCTCTGTACTATCTTAAGGAATGGTATCGCTGTAAGGGGCATTTAGTGAGGTGAACATATACTGCTGTTGACAGCGTTGTAGACAGCCTATATTACAAAAATAATAACTGTTAACTCAAACAAAGAATAATGCGAGAGATCAGAAGCAAAAAGAACAAGAAAATGCCAGAGAAACTGATCAGATTTGGAAGCCTTGGGTCGAGACAAAAAATAGAATTGGTATTTCAAGTCCACTGACCTGACATCAAAACTGAACGCATCTGGGGAACAGTGTTGTGAAGGGGCGAAGGTGTAAGTTGAATAGATAGAGAAAGGCAGAGATTAAAAAAAAGGTATTTTTGATGATCGGCTGGCATGGAAATAAAAGACGAGATTAATCGTATTTATTTTTCTCCTGTTCCCAGATTACAGAAAATCGCGAACATTTAGGGTATACATCAAAGCCCTGTTTGAAGTGAGTTCGTGCAATATTCGTCTTTCATTCGTTGGATGCTGCACCAGAATTTAATTGCCTATCCCCATTATCCTTGAGAAGGTGTTGATGAGCTGCGTTCCTGACCACTGCAGTGCGTCGGCTGTAAGTAGTCAGTGGTTAGTTCTGTCCGCTTTCACTTCTTTGAGACTTTTTGCCGTGTGATTCAACTTAATGGCTGGCTTGGTCATTTCACAGGGCAAATGCGAGTCAAACACATTACTATGCATCGGGAATCACCCAAAAGCCAGAGCAGGTGAACATGGTAGATTCCATTCCCTGAAGGATATTAGAGTGCAAGGTAGCATTTTCGGTCAATCGACAATGGTTTCTTTGTTTCATTTGATACTGAATTCCCTTTTTTTTTCAAAGAATTCCAATGCCACTATTGTCCATGATTGGGATTTCGAATCCGGACTCTGGGTCATTCTTGGGTCCGGGCATTAATACCGTGAGACCATCGCATCGGCAAACAGCTCCACTGATGATGGTGGCGTTGCTGCTGGTGTGGCTGTGCATGAAGAGCAGATTTTCTTAAGGCAAAGAAATGATTAGGCAAAAGTACCACCCTTATGATTTTGTCGATGTGACATTGTCAGAGGATCGGAAGAACACTTGGCGAAAATGAGCTGTGTGTCCCTGGTCATGAGTCACGAACATAATTCATACCAAGCAGCAAGTAATTAGCACAGTAAATGCTATATTGCACTTCCTTGCAAATTTATTATAGTTGAAGAGTGAAGACGCCTTCCTGCAGTGGTCGAGTGTTGTTCAGAAAGTAATTGGAGCACTGTGTACAGCTTGTCTATCCTTTACAAGAAATGATCTCCTTGCCACAGAGATACAGTGTAAAGCAATTGCTGGGGATAATCACTGCGGTGATGGTGCCATGAGGAGAGTGTGAAGGAAATAATCTGCATCGCTCGAAAATAATAAAAGGTGATTGCATTAAAACTTGAGGGTTATGAAAAACATTCATTATTTTCAAAACAGAGCATTAACAGCGTGAAGTATAATGTGTTTTCCCGTGCTACATATTTCCACATTGTGACAAGTATATCGATAGGAAAGGATTAGAACGACATGGGACAAGTGCAGGGAAATGGCTGGATTCCTTATCTTCCTGATTAATAATAGACAGGCAGGGGCTGGAAGACCACAGCAAGTAAGGCAATATTTATTTCTCCAATTTCAAATAATCTCCCTTTCAATTTCCCAACTTCCTTCCGAGCCCCTTGGTTACCTTCAATTCCTCTGATCAACCATTCTTTCAGCTACTAATCGGATTCATTCCTTCCATCGAGCAGCCGGGTGATACTCTCTTCTTGTGTTCACCGATCCCCACCTCACCGCCCTGCCTCCTCCTCCATCACTTCGCCTCTTTTTCTGTAGCTCCCTTACCCCTACACCTAAAAAATAGTTATACCCAAAGTAGTGACTTCTTCACCTCCTGATGCTGCCTGACTTGTTCTACTCCAGACACCTGCTGTCTATTTTGAAGTCAAACATTTGCATTTCTTTAAAGAACACTCTTCCCGTATAATACGCAGGAGACCCTGCACGGGCTGTGCGCCTTCTTATGCAATAGTTTCGATAGGCTTAATGGATTTGTAATGTCACTGTTAAACCAGTTTGAGATGCTGAATGAGCTCCTTTTTTAGACAATGGAAATGTGCAATGTCTCGTGGCACTGTTATTGGCATGTTACCGACATGTTAACAGCACAAGATTGAATGCTGTTCAGGGTTTGATACTTTAGCACCTGAGGGGGTGACGCATTGTTTTGAACATTGTGCGATCTTCACTGAACATACTCATTTCTTTTGGCATGTTGTGGGGAAATACATTGATGAAGCAACTGAAGATATTGGTGAGGACAAATCTACAGCGAGGAATGCACATAGCTATATGCAGGGACTGAGAGGATTGATGTCCACCAGTCACATTGTGTTCTGAATGATCCAACCAGTGATGACTGTACAACCGATGCCAGTTAAGATCAATTTTGTTCAGGCTCCTTGACACCTTGCTTTGCCAAACCCTGCCGTGATATCAGGGCCATTCACTCTTATGCTGTGTTCATATATTTTGTTCATGTCAGCAGGACAATGTATATGTGTGGGAAGTGTTTCCTGTTGTCAGAGGGTTGTGACTGTAGGGGCCACTTTACCCAGATAGTTAGGGGAGCTACGTCACTTAAATGTTGGGGAGCGTGTCAACGCATTTTGACACGTCAGAAAGTTGAGGTTTACAAAGAATTCGGTATGAAAGAGAAATTGCCTAAAGGCGATTATCTATAATCTTCCTGAAGTGAAAGGTAGGTCTGAGAGGCCTGAGATAATATTCCATTATTCCCCATACTCCAGTCATTTGTTCGCCCGTGTTACTGAATTGAAGAGGTTGAATGGACTGATCCTGTTGCTCTGTAACAGGATACGGGTATCTCATGGCCTAGACTTGGTCCAGTGTTCTCGGCTTGAGAGGTTGACTAATCTCCTCTTGTAACTATATATTAGTCTCCAGTGCTGAACCGCCTCATCCTGTTCTGTTGTAACTGAAATCCATACACTAAACCTACTGCCCCCGGAGAAAGTGAAGACAGTAGATGTTGGAGATCAGAGTATAAAACTTGACGCTGGAACTGAACAACAGGTCAGGCAGCATCGAGGAACAGGGGAATCGAAGTTTTGAACATTTCCTGATGAGGGCCTAAAGCACGAAACGTCAATTCTTCTGCTCTTTGGATTCTCCCTGACCTGCTGGGCATCTCCGGACATCTTCCGCGCGCTAGTAAACCATTCTGGGCACTTTATCAAACTTCAAGAAATTTGTCAGGTATAAAGTTCCACGCACAAAGCCATGCGTACTATTCCTAATCAAACTTTTTCTTTCCAAATGCATGTATACCTTCTCCCTGGGAATCCTCTCAATTAACTTACCTACGACAGACGTTAAACTTAGTGGTCAATAACTACCAGGCTTTTTTTTCCAGTCTTTCTTGAACAAGGTAATTTTGCTTCCCACCTATTCGCTCCACTCTTCTCTCCAGCCTATCTCCCCCACCACAGGATTGACAACGTTTTTGGCATAAACCCTTCATCGGAAAGGCATTGGTGCCTTCCCATTCTTTAATATTCCAGTATTACAATATGCAATAGAATTGGGAACTGTGCTTGCTCAGGAAGGCGGCGCTGAATGGAAAGCGGTCTACCAGATGTTTGAAGGGGGCATTATGGAGTAGAGAATTGGAGATGAAGAATAGACTGTTTGAAGTAAAAACTCGAGGATACATAAATCTTCTGGGCTAGACGGGATATAACCCAGATTTTACAGGACACAAGGGAAGAGATTGTTGCTTCTTTGTCGATGATCTTTCAGTCCTCACTGTCAACTGCAGTAGTGCCAGATGATTGGAGGGTGGGAAACGCTCTTCCCTCATTCAGGAAAAGGAATAGGGAAAATCATGGGAATTAAAGACTAGTCAATCATACGTCAGTGCTGGGCATTGTATTAAAGATAATTCTGTCAGACATGATTTATAATTACTTTTAAAATGAGAGGTTGATTAGGGATAGTCAGCATGCCTTTGTGAGGGGCAGGTCATGCCTCACAAACATTATTAAATCATTTGACGATGTGGCAAGACACATGGATGAAGGTGCTGCAATGACATGATGACCATGGATTTTAGCAAGGCTTTTTATAAACGTCCACTGGTGGATTCATTCAGAAGAAAGGAAGCATGGGATATACAACTGGTATGGAAATATACGTTGTTTGGATACAGAATTAGTGACCATAGAAGACAGAGGGAGTAGTAGATGCAAAGTATTCAGCCTGGAGCTCGGTGATCAGCGGTGGTCCGCAGGGTCGATTTTGGGACATCTGCTCGTTTTGAGTTTTCCAACTGAGTTGGATGAGTCGAAGGGTGCGTCGTATGTTTGCCGATGACACAAACGTTTATCGAGTTGTGGATAGTGTGAAGGCCTATGATATGTTGCAACGGGACATTGTCAGGATGCAGGACTGGGCTGAAAAGTGGCAATTGGAGATCAAAAGGAAAAGTTTGAAGCGTATGATTTTGGATGTTCGAATTTTAATACAAAAGACGGGATTAAAGGCAGGATTCTTGGCAGTGTGGAGGAATACAAAGTTCTTGCAGTCCATCACCGCAAATCGCATGAAGTTGACAAGATTATTTAAAATTTTGGATTAGTGGTGCTGGAAGAGCACAGCAGTTCAGGCAGCATCCGAGGAACAGTAAAATCGATGTTTCGGGCAAAAGCCCTTCAATAGGAATACAGGCAGAGAGCCTGAAGAGTGGAGAGATAAGTGAGAGGAGTGTGGGTGTGGGGAGAAAGTGTCAGAGAGTACAATATGTGAGTGGGGGAGGGGATGAAGATGATAGGTCGGAGGGGGAGTGTGGAGTGGGTCGGTGGAAAAGAAGATAGGCAGGTCGGACAATTCATGGGGACAGTGCTGAGCTGGGAGTTTGGAAGTGGAGTGACGTGGGGAATGGGAAATGAAGAAACTGTTGAAGTCCACATTGATGCACTGGTGTTGAAGTTTTCTGAAGCGGAAGATGAAGCGTTCTTCCGTCAGGCATCTGGTGGTGAGGGAGCGGCCATGAAGTAGGCCCTGGACTTCCTTGTCCTCAGAGGGGGAGTTGAAATGTTGGGCCACAGGGCGGTGTGGTTGATTGGTCCGGTGTCCCGGAGATGTTCCCTAAAGCGCTCTGCTCGGAGCCGTCCAGTCTCCCCAATGAAGTGGAGACCGCATCGGGAGCAACGGATATAATAAATGATATTGGTGGATGTGCAGGTAAGCATGTGATGGATGTGGAAGGCTCCTTTAGGGTCTTGGATGGAGGTGAGGGACGAGGTGTGGGCGCAGGTTTTGCCATTCCTGCGGTGGCATGGGAAGATACCAGGATGGGATGGGAGGGTGAGTTGAAGGGGGGCCTGGACCTGACCAGATAGTCACGGATGGAACAGTCTTTGCGGAAGGGGTAAAGGGGTGGGGAGGGAAAATGCCATCCGGTATTCCCAATTCCTCTGCCTCCGCCGTATCTGCTCCCAGGAGGACCAGTTCCCCCACAGAACACACCAGATGGCCTCCTTCTTTGGAGACCGCAATTTCCCTTCCCACGTGGTTAAAGATGCCCTCCAACGCATCTCTTCCACATCCCGCACCTTTGCTCTCAGACCCCACCCCTCCAACCGTAACAAGGACAGAACGCCCCTGTTGCTCACCTTCCACCCTACCAAACTTCGCATAAAGCAAATCATCCGCCGACAATTCCGCCACCTCCAAACAAACTGCATCACCAGGGATATATTTCCCTCCCCACCCCTTTCTGCCTTCCGCAAAGACAGTTCCCTCCGTGACTACCTGGTCAGGTGCAATTGCTCTTTGTTTGCCATGCTCGGTGTAAATTGTGGGGCAGCTCTCAACTGAGAAAGTTAAACTCTATGCACATTGGAGTTTTAAAGATGGTACCAGTGCCACAGATCACAAAATATTCCGGGGCATCGAGGAGATGGTGCACACCTCCAGCCATGATGCGTCGGAGAATCGGGCTGGCATTGAAAGAGAGGGACACTATGGGGAATGCGGGAGGTGGTTAATGAGGTGAGTTCGATAAGGTAGCACTCAGAAAATAGCTCAGCCTCTGTTACACTCAATGAAAATGACACTGAGACAAATTATTGTTAGATTAAGCCAAATGAGCCCAAGATTCTGGTGAGCACATCCACAGTCACAAACCTGCAGAACAAATGGTTATTCAGAACTCTCCATCAACTGACCTCATGCCAATATCCCGTTCACCAATCAGTTCTGGAAGCAATCATTTCTGTTTTAGGATGCTGTCGAAATGTCTGTATTTCAGCATCCTGAAACCAGAGAACATGTTCTTGCATGACATTACCTCGCAAACTCCCCTCTGTCTTTATATTGCATATCCCTACCATTTGTTGGTATTTAAACTGGTTCTCTCGTTATCTCCCTCTGGCGGTGCATTTCATACCAACAGCAGAACTTGTCAGGGCACAATGCTGATAATGGGTGTGACCTGCAAATCCAGCACGAACTGCAAGTTTCTCCACTTTTGACAGCGAGCAACACAGCAGGATTGAGCAATACACTGGGGTGGAATACAATGCTCCATACCTTTGGTGGATAACTGCTCCTGCTACTCACATCAAATCATTGATGTGAAAAAGAACATGAAATGTCGGAGCATGAGCATGCCATCTGGCCTTTGGAGACTACTCTGCAATTGAAAAAATATCATTGCTGATCTTTTCATGAACTCAGGTGCACTTACCCGTTCTTTCACTGAATCCCTTAATTTGTTTATTGGTCAACAACGAATCTATCTTTAAAGTCTTTGACTGAACTCGCGTCAACTACTTGACAGGGAATGGTATTCCATGGATTTTCAACCCTCTGGGTGACAAAGTTCCTTCTAAATTCACACCCTCCTCTGTTCCCTCTAATTTTGAGGCGATTCCCTCTTATCCTAATTTCACCTTCCACTGGAAACATCATCTCTACTTATATATTATCTGTTCCCTTCATGATTTTGTATAGTTCTATAAGATACTTCCTCATTCGTCTGAATTCCAACAAATATAATCCCAGTCTGCTCGGTCTCTCCTCATAGGCAGTCCCCCTCATCTATGATATTTAGCTAGTGAAACACCTCAGTACCCTCTCTAGTGCCAGCATATCCTTTCGCAAGTAAGGAGAATAACATACCATGCAGTACTCCAGGTGTCGCCTTACCTGCACCCTGTATAGCTGTGGCATTATCTCCTTGTTATTAAACTTAATCATTTTCACAATGGAAGACAAAATTACATTTGTCTTCCAAAGTAATTATAGTCCCTGCAGACCAACCTTCCTTGACTCGTCACCAAAACTCAGGTCTCCCTGCACAGCAGCATCCTGCACATTTTTAACATTTAGGTAATAATCCTTTTTCCTGTTACTCATATGAAAATGGGTG
>NW_025214854.1:35408-36810 GCF_004010195.1 Chiloscyllium plagiosum
TTTTTTTCCTTTCCCTTCCCCTTCCACTCACTAATTGAAAGATCGATTGATCACCCTATTTATCCTTTTCAGATGAGAACTAATTCCACATCGGAGACCATCCCATCTGTACAGATCCAAAACAGATGTCAATATCCAATGAATTGGACCCCTTTTCCCACATCATTTCCTTAGCCACGCGTTTAATCCCACAGTATTCTTATCCTTAAACCAATTTGAACGTGTCACAGGCAGTAACCCAGAGATTATAATCTTTGAGGCACCGTTCCCTAATTTTGTTCATAGTGTTTGATAATCACCAAACAGATCTTCCTTCCTCGCCATGCCTGAGTTGTTAGTCCAAACGTGGATCACAACATTTGGATCCTCATCCCACCCCCCGACCCATTGCACTTTCAAGCCTGTCAGACGTGTTCTGCATCGTGGCACCGTTCAGGCACCACGTATGAGGGGCTCTTGATCCGGCTCATGCACCCTGTAGCCATTTTCCTCATCCACAAAGGTAGCAAGCATTTCACACCTGGTGGAAAAGTTCAAAAGCTGAATTTCCTCTATTTCTGAACTCAGAATATCCTTACTTGCCTCATTTGCAACCACACCCTGTTGTTACTGATCACTAACACAATTTCAATTACGTAATCCACTAGGTGTGACTGCCTCCTGAAATAAAGTTTCCAACCAACTCTCCCACTCTTGGACCTGCTGCAGTGTTTGACGCTCAGATTCCAGATCAGCAACTCTGAGCTGGAGTTACTCCACCAACCACCATTTGCTGCAGATGGTGTCACTGCCATTCATATTGAGATTAGCCCGCTCCCACATCGACAGCTGCAGCACATCACATGCACAGACACCTCTACTTCGTTAATTACGTTATTAATTTATATAACTATGTTGGTTAATTGTTTTCGAATACTTCCTGGTCACACTCTGTTTCAAATGTTATTGACTAGATAAATAGAAAAAGTAATCAAAGAAGTAATTTTTAAACCAATCTCATGATCGAACAGAAATAGAAAACCCGTACCCTTTCAACCCACCACTGTCTTAATTGTTAGTGGAGGAGGGTGGGTAGGAGAAAGTGAACGTGTCGTGTGTTGGCTTCAGCTGCTGCCAAAATATAGCAGTTCATTTACCTTCTCAACAGCTCCTGTTCCCCGCTCTCACCACTACCGCTTCAACTGCAAAATGAAGCTATGTCCCACATACTGAATACTTGTCTTCTTCGCATTTATAGAGAAAAGCACTGCTGTGGTCTGCATATCTCCCCATACCAGAGAGACCGTTTCGTCCTGGTTAAGAATTGAATGTAGCCGTGTGTGCTCCACTGCTCCCCATGTTGGACAGATAGCTCGTCGACTGGTGAGCACTGTACAGTGTTCCAGAACAGATGGCTGGGTTG
>NW_025214854.1:37828-51142 GCF_004010195.1 Chiloscyllium plagiosum
TTATAACGTCACTGAACGGATAATTCAGAGGCACAAGTTATGACTCTGAAGGCATTGTTTCAAATCCTACCACAGCCGCTGACATAACTTAAATTTAAATGAGAAAAATTGGAACAAAAACTAATTTTACTAATGGCAACCATAAACTATCGGGATTCATTTTATTATTTCACTGATAACCTTCGGTAAAGAAACTAAACATTATTGGCCAGTCTGGACGAATTGTGAAGACAGATCCACAACACTCTGGCTAGCTCCATATTTTCTTGACAAATGGCCTCACAATCAAGGGCAATTAGTGATGGACAAGAAATGCTGTCCTTGCCAGTGACGCTGACATGACGTGGCAAAAAAAAATACTACAAGTGAAATAAGCCAAGGAACTGTGGATGCAGGAGATTTGAAATGAAATTCTTCAGCGTATGGAAATGTTGGAGAATGTCATCTCGGTCGGGAGTAAAACAGATAACGTATCGAGTCCAGTGACCCGACATCGGAAATGTCAGCAACTGGGAAATATTCTGATTTATATGAGCGATGGCTGGATGACAGATGGAGAGTTTGGGGTTAAATGGAAGGAGAAATGTCCAGCGAGAGAGTTAGACAGAGAAATATAGATAGATACAGAGAGTGAGGAGAGAAAGAAAATGCAGGCATTGCTGATGGGAGTGAGGAGAGAAAGAAAATGCAGGCATTGCTGATGGTGAACTGGATTCCTGAATATCACATCAATCTATGTATGCCCTTGTTTGAAGTGAGTTATATTCCCTCTCCCTCTCTTTTCTCTGTGTGGTAACGCGGTAATCAACGCCATTGTCAAGATTGGTGCTGCTGTCATAGTTGCTGAGATGCAGAGGATGATAATTTTACATTGTCAACTGTTTCTTTCGAGGAAGGAACTGTTACTGCGCGATCATGCAGTGATGCCAAGGCATTTTTCAGCCAGAAAGGAAAGCATTATCAACAATGAATGGATGCAGCATGTATTTCGGAATTTCACTTGCTCCTTTCATTGGAAAATATGCGGAGGTTCTATGGACGCTTTTTGTCGAGTTTGTGTTGTCAACTGTTGCATTCATTCAGGGAGAACCGAGAGTCTGTTGATCACACTCTGGACCCTGCACCGACAGTGTATTTGGGTCCACGACAAACAAATATCGCTGAGACAACACATAAGGGAAGCCCTGTCCCAGGAAGGAGCAGGGCACTGCACTTCACGCACAGACACCTCCACTTCCCGAGTTTTCCACGAATATTGTTATAAGCTGAACCAATTCCAAGTGTAAAATGTGAACCCAGCTTCTTTCGAAAATGTGGTGGTCAGTGTCTGTGTCCCATCCTTCAGAATAATGTAGTTTCACACGTGGGGCATGACTGTGCCGACACTCGTCATGAAGTGAAATACATTGAGTTTGACCTTTCCAGGCAGGAGTGGGTGACACATCCATCGTTTCCAATGTGCAGCCTTTGGATTTATTCACGACTTGACAGAAGCCACCTGACCACTGAGAGGAATACATTGTTTCTGTCTCCCACAAGGAAGGTGCAGCAAGTAACTTCCCGAAATACTAGGGATTAGAGGGACTGGTGAAGATGAGGAACTGCAGGAAGATAGAATTAACGAAGAGTATGTTTTTATAATCGAATTGACTTGAAGCTTGTCGAGTTGATGCATCTGATGAGCTACATCCAAGAGTACTTTGGTGGGCGGCACGGTGGCACAGTGGCACAGTGGTTAGCACTGCTGCCTCACTGCGCCAGAGACCCGGGTTCAATTCCCGCCTCAGGCGACTAACTGTGTGGAGATTGCATGTTCTCCCCGTGTCTGCGTGGGTTTCCTCCGGGTGCTCCCGTTTCCTCCCACAGTCCCAAGATGTGCAGGTCAGTTGAATTGGTCATGCTAAATTGTCCGTAGTGTTAGGTAAGGGGTAAACGTAAGGGTATGGGTGGGTTGCGCTTCGGCGGGGCGGTGTGGATTTGTTGGCCCGACGGGCCTGTTTCCACACTGTAAGTAATCTTATCTAATCTAAAATAAGTACTGAGGAGGTGGCAATAGAACTAATGAAAGAATGACTCATTATTCATTGAAGCCATTTAGATTCTGGAAAAGATCCTGCAGACTGGAAAGCAGCTATTGTGACACTAAATATCTAAAACAAGTGGGAAAACAGAAAACAAAATGGCTTGATGTCAGCTGTGTGAAAAAATGGAACATTTGATTAGGAATATGACAACTAGACATTTGGAGAATAATAATATGATTTGGAAGAGTTGGCCGAGGTTCAGGAAAGCGAAATCATACTTTATATACCTTCTAGAGTTTGTGGAGATTTTTCATCGACTATTGAGAACCACTGGGATTGGAGTCTTCGAATTTTCAGAAGATATTTGAGTTGGTTGAATACAGGTGAGTGGAGAATGTTAGAGTTCATGGGATTAGAATATATACTGTATGTATGAAAACTTGGATCATCGAGTGAATGTGAAGAGTCGTATTTTTCACTGGACTGAAGGCTTGTGTGTCATGAGAGGAATCAGTGCTCGGGCAATAGCTGCTCAGAAGATATAAAAACGATATGAATAACAAATATAATAATTCTCGTTTATGTTAATTAAATGGTGAAATGTTGGGGAGTACTGTTGTTGAAAAGGAGTGGGTGCACTTGATTATAAGTTACTAACAGAATTCATGTGTGGCAGTAAGTAATTATTACTGTAAATGATATGTGTTCCTTCATGCAAAATGATTAAAATACCAGGTTAAATGTATCTTACTCAATGGTAGCGTTTTGTTGAAACACTGTTTGGGATATTGTGCACAGATGGAGTCTGCTTTAGAAATAATGACCTTCATATGACCGAGACAGTTCAAGGAGTTTCACCAGACTAAACCCTGGCATGATGTCACCATGAGGAGAAAGTGTTTAATCTTCAGCGCTGTAAGAGATAAGAAGTTGAAACTTGACCGTTATGGACTACACTCATTATATCTCCAGCAGCCATTGATAAGGTGAGAAATTCCATACTTTCCGTCAGATGCTCGATTCCCGATAATTTACATGCCTGTGTAGTAACCTCATGTCGATTGACAGAGAGATACAAGGTCTGAGTGAACTCGGGGCATTTTAATGCACAGTTACTGTGGGACGCTGCACTCAGCGTTACATTGTTCACAATCCTGTCAGCAGCGACTATACCTGCATTCTGAAACAGTTAGCCACTCCACATAAGCTTCCGACCTCCAGAAGGAACATGGGTCTGCTCTCTCGGAGATGAAGATGTATTTGAGAATGGCGAAAACAATGGCTTTATTCCCAATGCCAGAAAACCATGATAAAATAACACGTTTGCATTATGACGAATGAAGCCACGAGGAACAACATGGAACAGTCCATCTGTGTAGTACTTGCTCCATTTGTTTTTGACATTAAAGCATCTCTGACACTTCCCTGTTCATGTGTTAGTGAGAAGCTGAATGACCTTTATAAATGATTCCAAGTTTGAAATTCTCTCTTTCTGATCTCGCGTACGTATTTTGTGGGGCTGAGCACACTCCTTGCCTTCATGTGTAATCGGCAGGAGGAGCTAATTGTCCTGCCCCGATTCTTGTCCAATAATTTTGATGGACTGAATGGCTTCCCCAAATTCTTGTGAAGCCAGATTGAGGTACAGACTGAAAGTGACCTGAAACGTTATTAGGTTAGCTGAGAAATCACCAAGACATAGATTGTGTTCGTCGGAAATGTGCAGTGTCTGACACCGCTGATACATGAATGTTACCGACTCTTTAACAACAATGGTTTGAATGTCGTACAGATCTTTTTGCACATTGATACAGAATGTTCAGGAGCTGAACGGGTCAAATTGTTCTGAACATTGCGTGTTCTTTAGTGATTTCTATCTATGTTGACTCAATAGGGTGAATGTCCTGCTTCCACTCTGCAGTCATTCCCCACTGACAAATTGGGAATGCGAGGTTGACGAAGCTACCCTGAGGATCCTGCAGGGATGATAAATGCCCACCGATGATAAACAACGGCTATTGTGCCCTGAATGACTCCAAACAGTGGAGAGGCTAAAATCGATTCTCATAAAGTGAGATTTTGCTCAGGCTCCATAATGTCATTCTCAGTGAAATAAAGTCTTAATGTTAGGACCAGTCGCTCTCACATAAGCCTTTGTATTCACCTTTTTTGGCCGGGTGATTGGCAGTAAAGCAGAAAGACTTATGTTACAGGATGATACAGATGGAATAGTCAAATGGGCAGATCAGTGGTAGGTGGGAAGCACAAAATTATAAATATGTGATGATGCACTTTGGAGGAAGGAACTAGACGGGGGAGTACAATGAATGACAGCACACTAGGTAGCTCAGAGACTGTTTATCGATTAATCCCTGAGTGTGACTGGACATGTTAATTGGTTAGTTAAGAGGTCACACGCGACTGAAGGCACAGCCTTTATTCATCGAGACATAGAATGTGAGAACTAGAAAGGACCTTGTTTAGGCCAGTTATTCCAATTACATTTCAGGGATTTGCTTGAGGGAATCATATGCAATGTTTCCAAGTCTGCTGACAAAATTAAACAATGTCGGATTACGAGTGAGTGAGGAGGACGTAAGAAAGTTGCAAGTTGACGGAAACAAGCAGAGTGAATGGGCAAATACCTGGCAGATGGAGATCAATTGATGGAGATGTGACGTTGTGTACTTTGGGCGGGGGAGGGAATAGAGGATGGCAGCTTAATAGGTGAAACGGCATTGGTTGTAAAACTTTGATCTATAAAGGGACCGGTGCTCCTTTCTTTTTGTTTCCTTCTGCGGAGACCTCTGAGAACCATGCAGGGTATTATGTTCTGAAGCCAGAAGTCAATTCTGGGAATGGCACTGGCACGCTAACCCGTGTACATAGACCCACCAAGTGGGTAGCTGTAACATTGAAAACGATCTGGATCTCTTGGTATCCCAGTCACTGAAAGTAATATTGCAAGATCAGAAAACAATTGGAATAATTAATGTTGTGTTGACCTTCATTTCAGGGGGATTTGAGAACAGGGATATGGGTGTCTTACTGCAGCTGTACAAGGCTTTGCTGACACTTGATCTCGAACATTGTGCAGTACTTGAGCAGTTTAGATCTCCTTATCTAATAAGGGACAAACTTGATACTGAGGGAGTGCAATGGAGCATGACAGCACGGATCTCTGGAATAACAGGCTTATTGTGGGAGCAGCATTTGGTTCGAATGGGCTTTAGGAAAATGAGTTAAATATATAAAACGCTGACAGTTAGAGAGAAATAGGAAGTAGGGGTGATAATATAAAACGCTGACAATTAGAGAGAGATAGGAAGTAGGGGTGATAATTCCCCTGGCTGGGATGTCTAAAACGGGAGACTAAATATTAGTTAAGGGCAGGTCACTCCGCATTGAGTTGAGAATATGTGTTTGCACTCAGAGACTGGGGAACCTGGGGAGCTATCTGCAACGGAAGTCTGTGGAGGCCAACTTTAAATCAGGATTTAAATCAGGATTTCGAGACACAAAATTATACGGAGAAATCAGGGGTACGATATGGAGATGGAGGGTCAGTCATCATTATGTTGGATAGAAAAGTCGACGGAACAAGGGGACTATTAAAGTTCATTTTTTATTTTATTTCCCCAAGCTGAATCCCACTAAGGGATATGTACTTTGTGCGGGAAAAGTGCATTAACTTGTGCTGATTGACCAACTCCTTTCCCGATGTTTCTGTGCGAAAGTTCTGTAAATATTTTCAGAAGGATGTCTCTGCATGGTCGATAGGACTGTATTTCCCATTCCCTTTTCTGATATCGAGGCTGGTGTTTTGTGTTCTGTCCGGTTTATCCTTTGGAACTCGGAGCAGTTTGATACAATTGGGTAGCTTGCTTGGCCGTTTCAGAGACCATTGAAGAGTTTATCACAAGTCTGTGTGTCTGGAGTCAGTTTTAGGCCAGACCAGTAATACACGGATGATTTGCTTCCTGAAAGTACGTTGGGGAGGAAAGTTGATTTTGACTACAGACATTGGCTTCCGGGTCACTATTACTGATAACAGATTATAGATTTCAATGTTTTATTAACTGTTTTTGAATTTCCATTAGCCTGGTTTGGATTAGTAATCCAATGACATTTGGCAACAGTACCATCCCCATATGGGGACCAAATTGAAACCACACTGAACGGGTTTTTCTGTGCTTCTTGAAAGCTATGTCAAAATGAACACCCACCAATTTGCGTATCGTAATGGGACTGCTGGGGTGGTCGTCTCCTCTTAGGGGATTGGACAGGGTTGACTAATGTTGCATATTGCCAGGTAAATGTCAGAGTTGAATATGGAATGAAGCAGCTTCCACAGGGACACGGTTTGCTGTGCAACACAAATCTTCAGTCATGTTGGAGGAATGGTGCCAGGGACCATAACGTTAGTGGTATCTACTGTGTTCAGCAGTTTTTTCATGCCATGTGCAGCGAATCGAATTGATTGAAGTTTGACATCTATGATTCTGTGGACATCATGGAGAGAGTGAGGAGGATTATCGACTAAACAATTCTGGCTGAGGATGGGACAGACACTGCATCCTCGTCCTTTACACCGATGTGAACGCTGTTTTCTTTTATTTTTGATGGAGAAATTTGTGGCCCCACATCCTTCAGTGAATTGTTTCTTTGTCCATCCACATTTCTGACTGGATGTGGCAGGACATCAGAGCTTAGATCTGATCTGTTACTGTTGGGATGATTTCCCCCTCACCATCAAATGTTCTTCCTGTTGTTTGTACTGTAACCAGTCAAGGGTGGTAGCTTTAAGCATTTGTCATCAGACTTCAGCACACATGTGTCTTGCATGTTTACCCCCACTCATCAATGAACATCGATGGGATTGATGGTAATGGTTGACTGAGGGATTATCCGGGAAATAAAGTTAAAGTTTGTCGTTGAATGCAATTCTGCTTCTGTCCTGATGTGGTCTACGGCACTACATCAATGTCTGGAATACTCTATTCACGAAAGTTCGGAGAGTTAAATCATTGACAATATTTATACAAGATTTTTGACTTCGAAATAAATTGAGATCAATGAAGAATTAGAGACACAAGAGGAGTTATAGAGTCATGGACTCATAGAGTCATGCAATACTTAAGCAGACCCTTTTGACCAACTCGTCTGCGCTCACCAGGTTTATTAAACTGAAGGAGTTCGTTTTTTTCTGCATTTGGCACATGCAGCTGCAAACCATTCCTATTCATGTCTCCATACAACTGTCTGTGAAATATTGTAATTGTACTTGCGACAACCACTTCTTCTGACACCACCGTCTGAGAGAAACAGCTGCCCCTTAGTTCACTTTTAAAACTCTCCCCATTCACCTTAATCCTACCTTCTCCGGTTTTGGATACTCATACCCTGGAGAAAATTCCTTAGCTATTCATCCTATCTATGCCCTTCATGATTTTATAAAGCTGTTTAAGGTCACCCCTCACCCTCCAATCCCAGCCCATTCTTACATCTCAAAACCTCCGGAGTCCGTCACATCATTTCAAACATTTTAGTGCCCTTTCCAGTTCACAACATCATTCCTGTAGCAGGGCGACAAAGATTATACTCAAGCCTCCCAAAGTGTTCTTACCATTCTCTTGTACAGCCACAATATAATGCCCATATTCCTATACCCAATGCTCTAAGCGATAAAGGTAAGCGTTCGTAATGACTTCTTCAATTTCCTGTCTACCTGTAAAACCACTTTCACGGAACTATGTACCTGCACCCCTGGGTCTCTGTTCGACAACACACCCTGGGGCCCTATCATTACCTTTTAAACCCTGTCGTCGTTTGTGCAACAAAATGCAACACCTCGCATTTATCTGTATAAAGATCCATCTGACATTCCTTACCCCACTGGTCCAGTTGATCAAGATCTCATTGTCCTTTTAAATGACACTCCCACCATCCTCTATACCACCAATTTTGGTTTTGTCTACAAAGGTACTCTCCATGATTCCTATATTCTCATCCATAATATTTATAAAAATAACGAACGATAGCAGATTGGTCCTTGTGGTGCACTGCTCGTCACAGGTCATCAGTCAGAACAATAAAACTCTCCAAGCATCCTCTGTCTAATACTGTCAAGACAATTTTATATATAATTGGCTAGGTCTCCCTGATCCCCTGTGATCTCACCTTATGAACGAGGGTATGATGAAGAAAGGTGCGAGGCCGCACTGAGGTCCATGTAGATAACGTATGCCGCTTTACCTTCATCTATCTTCTGGGTCACCTCTTGAAAACTTGCAAACACGTTTATGAGACATGGTTTGTCATATACAAAGTAGTGCTAACTATCCAAAACCAGTTCTTGACTTTCTGAATGCATGTAAATCCTGTCTCTCAGTATCTACTCCAAACACTTAACCACCCCCTGACATCAGACTCGCCGTTTTATAGTTCCCTGGCTTTTCGTTGCAGCCTTTTAAAAATTATTGTCTCCACATTGGATTAAACTCCATACCATATGAAAACAGGCCCTTTGGCCAAACAAGTCCGCACTGCCCCTAAGAGCATCCCGCCTGGGCCATTCTCAGACTCTATATTTACTCCTGACTAATGCACCAAACACGATTGGCAATTTAGCATGTCCTATTTCCCTGACCTGCACAACGTTGGATTGTGGTAGGAAAGTAGAGCATTCGTAGTTATCTCACGCAGACACGGGGAGAATATGTAAATTCCACACTGACAGTCGCCGAGGCAGAAATTCAACCCTTGCCCGGCGTACTGTGAGGCAGCAGTGCTTACAACCGAAACCCATGTTCCAGTCCTCCAACATTCTCTCCGGATAAAAGAAAAAAAAACTGAAAAGATTGTAGATGCTAAATCAGAAAGAAAAACAAACATTTTCTGGGAAAGTTCAGCTGGTCTGGTAGCATCTGTGCAGAGAGTTTCTGTGTTTTTCCACATGTACAGGAAGGAATGTAATGTTTTGCATTTTAACTTTGCTTTCTTTTTTTCCGTTTTGCACTGAGAGTCTGTAATTGGTGGGGATTACAGTTGTCCAAAAGTTTGCTTCACATGTGGCAACTTGTAAACTTTTCACTGTTCTCATGTGAGTACATGTGACAATAAACCTGGTAAGCCTAATTCATCTCGTCTGGAACTACACGCAGAATGCAGTTTTATTTTTAGGGGCCCTATTATCTCCCTTTGTTTGTTTCTTTTTTTTATCGTTAATGTACTGGCAGGATCTCTGTCCATTTGCCATAACCTTTTCAGACAAAGCTGCCTCAGATCTCTTTTTTGTCCTTGTGATGTTGCTGCTAAGTGTACTCTTACAGCACGTACGCTCAAGGGATTCTCTTGATCCCGATTACAGCGCCTGAAATATCCCTCCTTCTTTTTTCATTGATCAGAGCCACAATACCTCCTGTCCTGTCCTGTTCCCTACTTCTGCTAGCGTTGCCATTCATATTAACAGGAACATGCTGTTCCTGAACACTTATTGCCACGCTTTTGTAAGACGCCTACTTGCCAGACGTCCCTCGATCCACAAACAATTTCTGTCTACCTGTACCTTTAAAGTTCCTGCCTAATGACATCAAAATTGCGCAAATTTACAACGTTCAGTTGTGGACTAGTCTTATATACTTTCAGAACTGCCAGAACTACTTTCAAAATGAGATAATTACATTCAAAGTGCTCCCAGTCTATCAGCTCAGTCACTTGCCCTTAGTTCCCAAGAGCAAATAAAGTTGAGGCTGACATCAGCTCAGCCTTGTTCTTAATAAATTGCAAGGTAGGAACGAGAGAACGAATATCTGCATATAATTGTTTGTTTATGGGTGTGTGTGTGCCTTCACATATGTTTAACTGTATTAATCTGTGCAACTTTGCATCTGCTCCTCTGAGCATTTGGTTTCTGATGCTATGAGAGTGAATTCATTGAACTGAGAATCGAAATATCCGTCCTCCACTCCCTCATTCTCTCTCTCCATCTGTCCTTCCGTCTTGTGCTAGTGTGATGGAATACCACCCTCTGCCAGCCGCCCATTCCACTGCATAAGTAGCAGCCTGATTTCGAAAAGGCATCAAAGACAGCCTATTAGAGGCCTGACCCTCTTCCTCGTTACCCTCTTTCTATTAACGTATTTGAACAATATGTTTCGATTACCATTAACCTTTTCACCTCATACTATCTTATATCCTTTATTGCCTTCCTGACATTTCTCTCAATAATGATTAAGAGCTCAAATTGAACAAAGTTGTTTCTTTATGAAGTAAGATTCGCTTTTATTCTTGAGTAGAACCGCAATAACTTTCTTCATCCGTTGTTCCTTAATGTTACCAGTCTTACCGTTCACTCTAACAAGAAGATAATGCCTCGCAACTCTCGTCCTCACACTGTTGAACGCTTCCAACTTGTCAGACCTTCTTTTAATCTTTTAACAGTGTACATCAATCAAACATGGAAAATCTTTGTCAAATGCCATTACAATTTGTGGTACTCAAATTAAAAATATAATGTTAATGGAAGGCTTATTCTGTTCCATAACCATTTTGAAAGTAATAGAATTATGACTTCAATACCCAATGTGTCCCCTCACTTTTACTTCAGTCACCTGCCCTGCCTATTCTAGGAAAGGAAGATATAGTATTGCTCCTTCTCTCTGGAGGCATCCACGTATTGATAAAGACATTTTTCTTGAAAACATTTGACAAAATCTTCACCACAAAACGTTAACACGACGGTAGTACTAGTCAATTTTGGAAAATTAAAATTTATCATTATGCAAACCTTACTGTGTTTATGTATATCTGAGACCTCCCTACCTATTTGTTCCTCAATTTCTTTTTAATGCTGGGAAACATATAGTGCAATCCCATCAACGTGTCCTTTACTTTCGTGCTGTTAATTTGGGCATAGTGGTTAGCACTGTTGCCTCACAGCACCAGAGACCCGGGTTCAATTCTCACCTCAGACGATTGACTGTGTGGTGTTTGCACGTTCTCCCCGTGTCTATGTGGGTTTTCTCCGGGTGCTCCGGTTTCCTCCCACAGTCGTTACTCTTTGGAGCGTCGGTGAGGACTTGTTGGGTCGAAGCACCTCTTTCCACACTTTAGGGAATCTAATCTAATCTAATCATGATAGCAGCCCTCCAGCAAGCCCTCTAAACCCAGCCAGCCACCACACGTCTCATTTTCTATCATTTTATGGCCCCAGTGCCTGGAAAATTGAACTGCCACTCTTGAATATCTCTTTAAGAATAGCTATTATGTCCCACTCCCACGTTCTTAAACCCGCCCTGAATTCACCAGCCTTCCCTGTAGGACCCTTGAAATGAAATGAATGCAATTTCGTTCTTCAGACTTACTATATTTTCTGACTCCCTTGCCTGTTTTTTTTTTCTAATTGATGTGCTTCATCAAATTCATAACCTTCTCCATCCATCCTACCATTTACAATGCTACTTAGAATAACTCCTGTTTCTTTCTCTAAAGATGTAAAGTTTCCCTTGAAAAAGTGAGCAAATCCTCTTTCTCAGATATTGGTTGCTTTTCAGTTTAGATTAGACCAATTCTTTTTGTTCGTTTCTATTCCAAAACAAAACATTTTCCAAAAAACTTATATGCCTGAACAATCAATCGTCTGCAATTATTTTTTTCTTCCTACCGTTTTGTTCTTTCGCTTGGTTTAGTTTACAGTTGGGACCAAACAAGAAATTACCACTTTTAACTTCTTTTTTAAAATCTTCCACCCCAACTCTTAAATTTACTCTGTTCTATTTATTATTTTCCCGAAAAATGACATTCTTACCAATATGTGTCATAATTTTGGCTTCTCAATCTCATGTTTAACAATATGTTTCAAATGCTTAGAGACGTTCTTTATCTGAATAACGCAACAAGCTATTCTTAATTTACGCTTACTGCCACAGAAGCCTGTGTTTTGCCCCTGTCAGAGCAATCCACTGTGGCAACAATTCTACCAAATATTTTCAAACGCTTCCAACCATTAGAATCGGTCCAAGTGTTCAATAACTGATGGCTCTTCCATTTTCTTCGGAGAGACTACACCTGCAAAAGTTCCAGTAACTGAATATCTGTTTGATGAAGGAATAGCCAGCCGAGACTTATCAACTATCTTTTTATCTTTTCTGAGTCACCAACTTTCTTAACGATTTTGCTGGATAATAACGTTCCTAAGTGTTCTAGCCATCTCTTTCACTACTTTTTATATGGTCTTCATAACATTATGCCGAAAAGCAGGATTTTATATGATATCTTTCACTACCTACAGACAATAATGTTTAAATGTATAAGTATGCATACACACACATATACATATATCAAACATGTAAGATTAAATAAAATCAATCATTTAGCTAAATAACTCAATAAATCGACCCCTCTTCAATAAATTCCTCGACGAAAAAATGTCTTTTCCAGAGATGAACATGCGTTGGACTCTCCAGAATGAAGGCATAACTTCTTATTTAAAACTAAACTGTTTGGTTTTCCAAAACAAAATGAAAACTTTTGCAATGAAAAAAGAAACGCTTCAAAAGATATACAGAATTTTCTAATCTTATTATATTCCACCCTGTAAATCTTACTTTTGTCTTTTGTTTGTTTGTTTCATGTTAATAAAACAAATAGAGAAAAAATCTGTGTGTTAATAGACTACCATGAATATGTTAACTGCAACAAAATAATAATTAATATTTAACTATGCTTGCAATAGCGTGAACAGCTGTAAGATCCATGATGCTCTGAGAACGTTTTTTTACAAACTTTCTTTTCCAGTATGAAAAGCAGTGGGGATATGTTAGAATAATGTGCTTCCAATTCTTGATGATATAGTGTGGTCTCCTGCCGTTTGCTGTAAATCTAGAATTTTAGAATATCGTTAGAGTATCTGGCTCTTTCAATTAAAATGATGGATAGAAATGACAAGTTTAGGGAGCCATGCATGACAGGTGAAATTGTGAGACGAGCTAAGAGGAAATAGAAGCGGACATAAGTTTGAGACGACTGTAGACAGACCAAGCTTTGGAAAAATATCAGGAATGTAAAATTACAAAGCCTTTTATTTATCTTAAAGAAACAAGAGGGTAACGAGAGAAAGGGTTGGCGCACTCGAGGCCAAAGTTTGAAAGTTGTGCGTGGAGTCAGGGAAAAGATTAGATTAGATTACTTTACAGTGTGGAAACAGGCCCTTTGGCAGATGGAGTTTTGGCCCAACAAGTCCACACAGACCCGCCGAAGCGCAACCCACCCATACCCCTACATTTTCCCC
>NW_025214854.1:51152-52985 GCF_004010195.1 Chiloscyllium plagiosum
CAGTAAAGTCAGCATAGGTCGGGAGGAAGTGCTGAGTATTCTAAAAGGCATTAAAGTGGTCAAATATCCAGGTCCAAATGTGATCTATCCCACTTTTCTGAGGCATGCAACAGAGGAAATAGCTGGGGTCTTAACAGATATCTTTGCAGCATCCTTGAACACGGGTGGGGACATGGAAGACTGGAAAATTGCGAATGTTGTCACTTTGTTTAAGAAAGCTCTCAGGGATAATCCAGGTAATTATAGACCGGTGAACCTAATGTCAGTGATAGGGAATCTGCGGGAGAAGATAGTGATGGATAGAATCTATTCCCACTTGAAATAAAATGGTCTTAACATTGATAGGTAATATGCTTTAGTGCAAGAAACGTCATGTCTTCGGAACTTCATCGAAGTTTTTAAAGAAGTGTCAAAGTTGATAAATGAGGGAAGGGCTGTATATGTCATTTACATTGTTTTCAACAAAATGATTAGGTTCCCCATGGTAGGCTGATGGAGAAGATGAAGTCGTATGGGTTCCACGGTGCACTGATGTGGAAAGATCACTCAAAGTTCAATTAAAAAATACCAGGAGACACAGAAAATCATTCACGAAATTAAAGTTTAATCTTGTGAAATCAAAGCTGTGGCAGCTGGAAAATCGGTCGCCTGTCTACCCAAGAGCCTTCTGTATCTGTGTACTTTCTGCAGTTTTCTTTCCTGCGCTTATCTGGTAGCTTTACCATACCCAACCATACAGGCTTGCTTTGCTTTCCTCACCTAATAATCCTCTGCCACACTGGTTCGCTACATTGTACTTAACCTGTCAATTTATAGTACAATCGCCTTCAGTACTGGATCATGTCGTGGCGATTGAATTAGCCTATGACAATGTGAACTACCATTATTGATTACTGGTGCCCTGTGAAATGATCCTGTGCATGCATTACAACAGTAAGTTATCGACATAACTGCCAAATTAACATCCATGCATTTACCCCATTGAGATCAACAACACTCATACAGAAAAAGAATACAAGGATGTTGTATGCACAAATGTCAAGTCGATTGCATATAACCAAAAGCGGGCAACAATAATTTCCAGGGATTAGAAGTCAAAAGCTTATCCTTCTGCACCTGGAAGCACAGGCCAAAAACTCGCACCACTCGCACTGGAAGAGGAAAAACAAAATCTAAAATCCCCGCACAATCTAAATTCGTATGCAACACATGAAATCAGGCGTCTCCATCGGAACAAGGCTTCAGCACTGCATCGGACATCAGATCATAGTAGTCAAGCAGCGGATCCAGAAGAGGGGGCTGGGCCAGAGTCCACTGGAGCAACAAAGATTTGTCGCGCAGCAAGACACATTAAAACTACATAAATAGAGGTCGATCACAGCAAAAGACAAATAGAACATCAAGCAACATAACACCCGAAACAATCACAATCTTACCGAACAAAGTCCCCAATCCACACAAAATAGTATTCAACCAGACAAAAGAACCGATGGCCGGACCCTTCATTCTTATTAAGCTGCTTGCGTAAATTCTGCAGCCTATCCATCGCCCGAGTATAGGATTCCTCCAGGTTAGAAATCTCCTCAGAACTGTACACAGACCCCACCTTTCGCAACTAACAAACAGTCCAAAGCTTACCTATTCATCCATGCTGTCTGACTGGTCACATCCAATTGCTTAACTCATGTGGAGAGGGCATCATCAGAGTATTAAATAATTCCCTGCTAATTGTTATAGTTATCATTAGTCCACTCAGTATTCTTGCTAATACCAATGGCAGGTATAAGCGATTGACCTGGTACATATTGGAGTTACCCCGTGGCTGACCAGTAC
>NW_025214855.1:0-7639 GCF_004010195.1 Chiloscyllium plagiosum
CGAATTGCCAGAAAATTTGTGTCGGTGCTGCTGAGGCCCAGTGAAGATCGCTGAAATGGATCATCTGCTCAGCCCTTCTGGCTGAAGATTGTTACAAATGCAGCAGCTTTATATTTTCCCTGATGTGCTGCACTCCAACCATAACCGGGGACTTCATTGTTGGAGAGCAGCCGCCTCCTCGAATGGTCTCTTTCATTGTCCACTATTTTATGTGACGAAATGGTACAAGGCCGCAGACGTAGATCTGAACCATTGATTGTGGGATCACTGAGTTCTGTCCACTACTTGCTGCTTATGCTGTTTAGCATTTATCGTCCTGTTTTTAGCTAAGGACGATCTTCTCCAGGTTGTTTGGGGCTGCTAATGACGTGTTCTTCTGCACTTTTGTTTGAACGGGGGTGCTTCCTGGCGTGAAGCTTACTGTGCAGTGGGAATATGTCGGCCCATGTGGTTGCAGTCTGAATGAGTTGTACAGGATATGATTCTGCTGCTGCCGATGGCTCACTGCACCTCATGGACACCTCATCTTTGGTTGATCAATCTGTTTGAAATCTGCCCCATTCAGCACACAGGTAGCTACAAAACATGGTGTAACGTCTACAAAATTGAAGACGGCCCTTCCTGCCCACATGGACTAGGCAATGACTGCTCATACAAATATTTTACATGGAGAAGTGTCTCTGCAGCAGGCCAATTGGTGACGACGAGGTTAATGATATGTTTCACTTTTATTGATTTCCCCATAATCAGCCGCAGGGCAGTCCAACATCCACACGATCCAGCATTAATACTGAGCACTTTATTGACTATGTCAAAAGGAGCTGCCCCCTCTGGCTGTGTCCACCAGAGAGGTTGGTGATGTTGCCTCGCACATAGCCCTGTTCATGAATCCTGTTTCACAGACAATTTAAATCTGTACCTTAATTAGCCTGTAGGAAATGTATGGCAAGCGACTTCTACATATTGTTCAATGAAGAGTTAATACCTATTAATGTCTTGCATATTTTAAAATAAACCAGACAACATTATTTTCCGTTTAAAATTATTGATGTGAACAATATTTAAATTACCAGTGTACAAAGCGAACTATTACACAATTCAGTGACTGCAGAAAGCAACTGATTCATGTTCAGAATGGAGAACACGATCTTGCAGTATGCAAGCGGTTGAAAATGACTTTGAATAATGCTACAATTCAGACAAGGTGTTACTAGGCCTCACCACTAACTCCACAACACTCTCCAAAATCTGCCCACAGAGTTTCCAAGCGAGAGCTGGACAGTTGTTCACAAATTCCATCACAACAGACCTGCTAGTAACATATCTGAACAACAGGGAAATGTGTGGCGCAGATTGGGTGCTAGTGCAAATGCAGTTTCCGCATTTGTAAACATCACCTGACACCATGCATGATATCTGCAGCACATGTTAACTTACGTTGAACATCAGTTTCAAGCAGCACATGTTAACTTACGTTGAACATCAGTTTCAAGCAGAATTGCGCAGCTCCACTGACGCCAGCATGATCCCAGCCCAACGTCCTTCTGTGCGAATTGAGCCGGAAATGTATATGTAATTAATTGCAGCATTGTTCTGAATTTTAGCAGCAAAGTCTCTTCATCGATAGTGATATTCCAATAAGCACAAAATCCACTGGATTCAATACAATTTTATAACATAATATGATGAAAGCAATGCACACATCACAGTTGGAGTTTTGAAATTATGAGTCTGGTTACACACCCAAAAACTAATTATGATTATTAACTGCAAGGGTCTGGAAATGTGCAGTTATTTTCCCATGTACTAAGATCGAGTGCTAATATTCACACACAACAGATTTAATGGAACAATATCCCTGTGTCATCCAAATATTCTGCAGTCAGTTATAAGTACAACTTCGATTTCCACTGTCACCTCACAGTTCAGTAATGTTGTATGTGAATGCCAGTGCCTGTGTATTGCGAGGGATGTACGTCATGCCTCTGATTTTTATCAATCAGCATATTCATTCAGCTGTTCAGAACAAGCAAGGTCCTGACTGGAACAAACCAGCCTGTGGTCTCAAGTCCCAAACCTCAGTGCCCAGCATGTTAGGACAATATATTCAATTCTAGTTTATTCCGGGAATGTGGTAGGAACTGTATTTATTGTTCATCCCGTGATGCCATTGAGAAGATGGTCTTGTGCTGCCATATTGAAACGCTGTGGCCCAAGTGCTATACGTGGACTTACAAACCATTAAGGAAGGAACTTGAAACAAAGACACTGAAGGAACAGCATTTCCAAGTCAGGTTGGTGGGTGCAACGAAACGTGAAGTACTGGGGTCCCAACTATCAGCTGCCCTTTTCCTTCTTGCGGGTCGTAGTTTCAAACGGGCTTTGAAAGGAACTTTGGTAAATTTCTGCAGAGCGTCGTGTAGATGGCAGACATTGTTGCTACTGAGTGTTATTGAATGAGAGGTGAAGCTGCACTCACCACCTGCATATCTGCATCTTTCCCTATCGTCTCCTGTAGATCTTGATTTGCATCTCAGTAACTCTCCCTATCACCATAATCGTCATCAGATACGACAGCAATATCTATCGTTGATAAGTTTTTCCAGCATCTACACTCTTCTCTATTCCTCAATCCTACTCCCAAATACGACACCCGTCACTGTCTGCCTAACCATCGCCAGCTCCTTTACTGCTCTCCGGCTGGATGTTCCTGCAGAATCGTTGATGCTCCAAAATTCTCTAACCTCCTCCAAACTCACTGATCACCTCCCTTTGTCTCTAACCACCTCCAGACCCTTCGCCCACTCAATCTCTCTGACCACCTCCATTCATTTTCGCGTCTCTCTCTCTCTAACCACTTCTGTCCCATACACCTCTCCATATTTCTCTCAACATCTGGACCATTACCACATTCCCTATCTCTCGAACTACTTCCAACCCCTATATTCCTCCGTATCTCTGTAACCTTCTCAATATACTCCTGTCCTCCATATCTGTCTTGCAATCTCCAGCCCCTACACCCCTGTCTCAGTAACCTCGTCCAATTCCTTCCCGCATAGCTGTCTCTCTAACTAACTCCAGCCTCTTCACCCCTCCCTATAACTCTCAAAACCTCCAGCCCCGACAACCGCTCTCCATCATTCTAACCTCCTGCCGCGACAACTTCCTTATCTCTCCAACCACCTCCAGCCCACACCCCTACATATCTCGCTAACGACCTCCAGCCATCCACCTCTCCAAATCTCTCTACACACCTCCATTCCATACACCCCGCCCTATCTCTCCAAATTCCTCCAACCACTACATCACTACCTATTTCACTCATCCCTCCCTCACTTTCTCTCATCACCTCCACCCCAAACATCCCCTCCTATCGGTATAACCATCTCCAACCTTCACATCACTCCCAATTGACGTCCAGCCTGCACACCCCTCTCTGTCTCTGTAATCACCTCGAAACCCCTCACCCCTCCCTATCTCTCTAAACACTTCCAGCTCCTTACACTTATTCATCTCTCTAACCACCTCCAACACCAACACCTCTCCCTATGAATCTAACCACCTCCAGCCCGTAACCCCTCCGTTTGTCTCTAAACTCCAGCTGCTTCAACCCTCCACATATCCTGATAAATGAAAAATACCCTCAAAACCTGTTCTGGCATGTGCAGCCCTCACTACCTCTGTCACATCCTGAATCTACGACCTCTCCCTGTGCCTCTACTATTCTGAGGTACCTACAACCCACACAGTATAATGCTCTCCAGTAACGAGACCCCTCTACACCTTTGCAACATTCCCCAGCACCTACACCACTCCCTATCCCTGTATCATTCTTAAGCACCTCCAAACTCTTCCATTCCTGTAACATTCTGCAGCACCTAAACCCTCTCCTTATCCTTATTACATCCACCAGAACACTCTAACATTACGCATGCACCTGCACCCCTCGCTGTTCTTGCAACCTTCGCCAGCAGCTACACTCTTTCCTTTCCCCGTGCATTCTTCAGCATCTACGACCTCTCCCTGTGCCTCTACTATTCTGAGGTACCTACAACCCACACAGTATAATGCTCTCCAGTAACGAGACCCCTCTACACCTTTGCAACATTCCCCAGCACCTACACCACTCCCTATCCATGTAAGATGCTTCAGCACCTAAACCGACCGGTTATCCCTGTAACTTTCGACATCATGCAATTCGCCTCGCTATCACTTCACTTCATATTCTCCATTATGTACACGCTTCACTAACACTGTAACGTTCTCCAGTACCTACACCCTTCCCTTACCCGGTAAAAGTCTTCACCACCTAAACATTTCCCTGTCCCTGTAACGTTCTCCAACATGTGGACCGACTCGTTATTGCTGTAAACTTCTCCAGCACTGTAACCCTCTACAACTCGAGAACACTCTGCAGCGGCTAAAGCCTTCATAACTTTCTAACCTCGAGCCCCTGAAACATGCTCTATCTCTTTAACTACCTCAAACCACGACATCTCTCCCTATTTCTCTAACCACCTCCAGTCCATACACGTCTCTCTTCGTCTCAACGACCTCCAGCCCCAGCACGACTCCCTAACTCTCTAACCAGCTCCAGCCCGCCCAGCCCTACCTATCACTTTGACAACGTTTATCCCCCACACCCCTCACCACTTCTACGTCCATCTCAAGCCCGGCATCCCTCCCTAGCTCTCACACCTCCAGCTGATGCAACTCTCCGCATATTGTGACAAAAATGCAAAAACACTTGAATAGCCTGTCCTCGCATGGACAGGCATCACTATCTCTCTCAGATCTCCAGCCTTGCTTTTCTCTTTTACTGACATCCTCCAACTTATAAAACCACGATTACCTACTTCAGACAGCACTCTTCGTTATCTTTGTGACTTCCTCCACAACCTACACTCTTTCAACGCCCCCTTTCGTGCCCGATCCCTCTCTCAGTAAAGTAACCCAGACTCAATAACATTTTGCGTCTACTTCAGTCCCTTCAACTCTCCCTATCTCTGTACTCGACTCCAGCACTTGCACCCAATACCCATTCATGTAAAATTCGATAGCACCTAAACCACTCCCTATCCCTATAAGATTCTCCAGCACCCACAAACTCTCTCTATCCCCATAACCTTGTCCAGCATCGACACCCAATCCCAAACCCTGGAAGATTCTCCAGCACTTGTAGGCAATCCCTCTTTCCATTTATCATTCTCCAGCACATTCAACTGTCCAATTCCTGCAACATTCTCTCGCTCCAACACCCCTCCCTATCTTTGTTTAAATTCTCCAGTACCTACACTCCTCCCTATCCCTGTAGTGTTGTCCAGTACCGTTGGGTTGTTAAGAAGGCATACAGTGATTTAGCTTTTATTAATAGAGGGATCGAGTTCTGGAACCATGAGATTATGCTGCAGCTGTACAAAACTCTAGTGTGGCCGCACTTGGAGTATTATGCACATTTCTTATCTCTGCATTATAAGAAGGATGTGGAAGCTTTGGAAAGGGTGCAGAGGAGGTTTGCTAGGATGTTGCTTGGTATGGAAGGAAGGTCTTACGAGGAAAGGCTGACGGATTTGTAGCTGTTTTCGTTGGAGAGAAGAAGGTAGAGACGTGATGTAATAGCGACATATAAGTAATCAGAGGGTTAGATAGGGTGGACAGGGAGAGACTTTTTCCAAGTATGGTGAATACGAGCACGAGGGGGCATAGTTTTAAATTGAGGTATGATAGATTTAGGACAGATATCAGAGGTATTTTCTTGACACAGAGAGTAGTAAGGGCATGAAATGCTTTGCCTGTAACGGTAGTAGATTCACCAAACTTAAGCATGTTTAAGTCGTCATTGGACAGGCAGATGGACGTACATGGACTAGTCGAGGTTAGATGGGCTTCAGGTTGGTATGACAGGTCGGCGCAACATCGAGGGCCGAAGGGCCTGTACTGCGCTGTGATGTTCTATGTTCTATGTTCTACCGACACCACTCTCGATCACTGTAGCATTGTCTCTCACTTACAAGCCTGCTGATCCTTGTAACATTTAGCAGCACCTACTCTAATCCACATCCCTGTAACATTCTCCAGCAACTACAGAGTCTGTATTCCTTCTGTATTCCTTTCACATCCTCTAGCAACTAACTAACTCCCTATCACTGATACATTTTCCAGCTCCTGCACTCCTCCCTAATTCTGTAACTTTCTTCAGCACTTAAAGGGCCACAATATCCATGTAATCTCAGAACCGAGAACACAGAACATAGGAAAGTACAGGAGACTACAGGTCCTTTGGTCCACGATGTTGTACAACGGATTTATACCAATCTAATACAAAATAACCTAATCTACGCACCTCTCAATTCAATGCTGTCCATGTGCGTCTCCAGCAGCCGCCTAAATATCCCTAATGACTCTGTTTCCATGACTATGGTTGGTAACGCATTCCATGCACTTACAACTCTCTGCAGAACGAACCTACCTCTGAAGTCTCTTCTACATCTTCCTCTAAAGAACATCAAACTATGACCCCACGTGGCAGTCAATCCTCGCCCGGGGAAAAGACTCTGTTTATCGATTCTTTCCATGCCTCTCATTCGATCAGGTAACCTTTTTTCATCCTTCTCTCCAGAGGGAAAATTCCAAGTTCATCAACCTCTCCTCGTAAGACAAGCCCTCAGATTCAGGCAATATCCTTCTCCAATTCATATAACCCTTACTTTCCCTGAAAAGTTCTGCAGAAAAGTCACCCTTGCTGTCCCTTCCGATCTCCATCCAACGATACCCCCACTCTCCATCATTATAATATTCTTCAGCACCTCGACCCAGTCCCTATCCAAATATCATTCTGCAGCCACCTACCCCCATTCACTATACTTGTAACATTCTCAATCACAGACAAACACTTGTTATTCCTGTAATCTGCTCATCCACTCGCACACTCACAATCCCTGTAACATTCCCAAGCGCCGACAGCCCTCTATATTCCTGTAACATCTACAGCCTCTACACACAATAACTATTTCCGTATCAATTTCCAGCACCCCTTCCCAGCAAACATTACCCCCACACCTTAACCCTGTAACATTGTCCAGCACCTATGCTCCATCACTGCACATGTAACATTCTCAATACCTACATCGTCACCTACAACACGGCATTCTCCAGAACCGACAATCCGCTCATCCCTGCAAGCTTCTCCAGCCACAATACACCGCCCTATACGTGAACAATTCTCCAGCAGGGACATCCTTCCCTATCCATGTCACATTATCCAGCACCTACAAGTCTATGTATCACTGTAGTTTCCTCCAGCACCTGTAAACACGCCAATTCCTCTAATATTCTCCAGCCCCTAACAACTCCCCACCTGTGTCACATTCTATAAAACCTACACCCACTCCCTGTTACTTTAATCTTCAGCACCTCCTGAACCCACTCCCTGTCCCTGTAACATTGTCCAGTACCTGCACACACTCCCTATTCCTATCACATTATCCAGTAACTTCAGCTGCTCCCTATTGCTTCAACATTCTGAAGGAGCCATACCCACCACCTGTCCTTATCTCGTTCTCCCGCACCTGCTGACACTCGCTGTCCCAGTGACATTCTCCAGCATCTACACCCACTCGCGATTCCTGTAACAATCTTA
>NW_025214855.1:8731-17897 GCF_004010195.1 Chiloscyllium plagiosum
CTGTCGCAAGGTCGAGTTGAATGTTTGCAAAATTCGGACAGAGACAAGCTGGCTGCAAACCTCATCAGAATATTGTTTACAAAGCTCAGCACAACATGAAATTTTGGAAAATCACTCTCTTTCAAATTTCACAGTACATGGATTATTTTCCATTACTTTTCCCCCTTTTTGTCATTTTATGACAACAAGGACAACTGCAGCAACAACAAAAAATACATTGCCAGGATAGCTATATGTCAGAAAATGTTTCAGAAATACCAGGCCTTTTCGAAGATGCCACCTGCTGTAACAAAGATTTGTGGTGGTATTGTCACTTGCTCTGTTGTGCCCTCTACACATCCCATATTCACACGTCACACTCGTCAACTTCATGGTAGGGTGGGGTCCACGGAATAGGATTTTTCTGCCGTGTGGCCACTGATAGTTTTAGTTTTTGGTATTCCACTGCACACAAAAGCAGCGGCGTAGGCAATTACACAAGCAGGGTCCTATACACAACACTATGAATTAGACCAGTCCAACAATTAGCAGCAGTTGTGGGATCCAATACCCCCTTTCCTCCCCGAAGGGAGTTAGGCTATCAGAACCAAGAGTCATCTGCTGGGGGAGGCGGGTGTACTTCATATGATTTATTGCACTAGTGATAGTTTGGGACTCCTCAGGAATATTCAAACAGCATGAGGTACCTAACATTTTGGAGTCGCCCCCTCTGCCGTCTGTCAGAATGTCGAGCACGAACCGATTTTGTATCACCGCTTCCCTCACTGCTGTGAATTCAATGTTAATGAGTGATAGACCTTCCTTCGTCTCATTTGCTAACAGCAATACACTATATGTGAGGCCATTAATCTTGTTTATTGCCACTGTTGTCCCTGCTACCAAAAGATTTGACTATCCAAGGTTTGCTCCTGGTGTAGTTCAGGGGTCTGTGAGTGTGAACCCATTCTAATGCCGTGGCACATCCCTTTGGTTGCGTCTACTACCTGTCCTTGGGATGCACACTGTTGTGCCAGTAGACAGTATCGCGGGATAGCAGCACCCCTTTCCTCCCAGTGTAAGGTGGTAGTACCCTTTATCTCCACAGGCCCATATTATACCCGCCATCATGGTCTAATTATTGATAAAGGAACAAGTAATGTTTATGATCATACCATTTCCAAAAGTTGCTGAGCAAAAGTCCTTGTTCAAGTACAGCATCTTAGTGAACCGGGAGATTCCCCAAGTCGAGTTTCCCCAGATTGTTGCAAATACACTTTTCTGCCCAGCCTTCCACGATGTGGAATTCTGTCGTCGGGAGCGTGTCAGATTGAGACTGCAGTTGGCCTTGAGTTCGAGTGGTGGCACGAGATTTCCCCTAATTGCTGCCCCTATCAGGGTCAGGGTAGTCGCATTCCGCGGAAGCAGACAGCTAACATTTCTCTCCTGGCTTTCCGTGATTGGGTCGGTAGTACACCGTTGGGCTGTGTGTAAACATATCCAACAAGGGTAGCGAACATCTAATCTCCGGTGTTATATTAGGGCCAAAGTACATGTTCTGTTCCCTTTGCATTTAGCATTGTCCGTTCGCTCTTCCCAACCTACTGGCATCGGATATGCGCCACTTATCTCCTGCTGGGCCACTTCTACAATCGAGTTAGACTCGCTATCATACCCCGTCGACTCCCTCCGCGTTCGGGCGTGACATTATAAACCCCACCCAGCTTGGGATTAGATCCATGACCTGGTTTGGCTGATTGACATGCACTGGTGATACTATCTTGTGTAGGACCTTCTGCACTGCATCTCAATTGGAGGGTGGGGGGCGACTTTACCACCACGTTCACCTGTTAATAGATGTCGGGGAAGGGTCTATCTATTCCAAACCATCATACTCCCTCATCGTTCTTCTGAGTTTTGAATATTATCACCCGTGCCCAGCTACCTCCTACCTTGATCATATAATATCTATTTCCTGTGTCAGGTGTCCGTTTGGCGGTGGTGGCTCCTGCTAAGTGCCAGTCACCAGCCCCGCAGGAACCCCTGCATAACTATTTATTATCCCATTTATAATCGTCATGGCTTCAAAACGCCCATGGGTCGCATGTGAAGGTCCTCTTCTTAGCCTTAATTAAGATTACCGTCTGCCACTGTATCCAAAATGTCCCTGCCCTTACGAATAGTCCTACCAGGGCGCTTACTAAAAGTGTGATCTGGTGCAGCCCCTTATTCGTATGAGGCTTCGAATCACTACTTGCACTTAATTGGTTCCAGTGCTGTCCGATGTCTCCTCATGCCAAACCACACATTTGCAATTGATGGCGTGTATCCTCGTGGTACTTTTTGCGATCTTAACTGCTGTCTGTGTTGCAAGGAGCACTTGAAACGGTCCCAGCCACCTCCTCGCCTTCCAGATATTACTCCTGAAATCTTTCATCACTGTCCAATCTCCAGTTTCTAGATCTTGCAGGTTCCCTCCTGCTGGTTGGGGTACAGCTGATTTGAGATGATACTGTGTTTGAGACAAAAGGGCAGAGAGTTTTATACAGTAACAAAACAGCTCATCCTCACAGTGCCATGTTATCTGGTTTTGGGCCAATTCCTGTGCTGGGCTGTCTACCAAACAAAATCTCAAACGGGCCAAGATTAGCTCTTCCTCTCCTCCTCGATCTCATTTCCATTCGCACAATCGAAAGTGCCTTTGTCCATATCACCACAAGTTCCTCACAATATTTTGCCAATTTATTTTTTAGGGCAGCATTTTCTCTTTCCACTGCCCCACCGCTCGCTGGGTGGTAGGGACAGTGTTGTCTCATGTTTATTCCCAAATAATCACTGATCTGCTGTAAGGCATTAATGACAAATGGTGTCCTATTGTCGCTACTAAGCCTTTCAGGGATGCCCCATCTCGGAATTATCTCAGTTAGCAAAGCTTTGGCTACTGCACTGGCATGTTTAGATGTGGGGAACGTTTCCACCCATTTGGAAAACATATCAACTATTACCAACAATACCTTTTTCACCTCGCTGAGCGTTAGTTCAATAAAGTCCATCTGCAAGTGTTAAAAGGGTTTATTGGTTATGGGTGTGTGCTGCCTGACTCATCTGTATTCCTCTCTCCACATTATTAGTGGCACAGATAGCACAACCTTCACAATATTTCTGGTAGTAATGAATAAATCGCTTCCTATATCAGTGTGCCGAAATCCTGTCATTCATCCCCCCTTTTGACTCATGGTCCTTACTGTGTGTCAGCTTGGCATAGAATGGAAATAATTATCGTGGTCGACAGGGTTCACCATTGGGGCCACACCATACTCCTTCCCTGACACTGCCTCCTGCTTTCGTCCACTCATGCTTTTCTTCCTGTGTGGCCTGTGACTGTAACTCCCGTACGTCTGCTGTTGGGGTACAAATTTTTGTCATACACATGTCAATCCGCTCACTTGGCGGCTGCTGTGCTGCCGTTTTTGCTGCTGAGTCTGCCCTTGCATTGCCTTGGGAAATGAAATCATTAGGTTTTGTGTGGGCTTCACATTTACACACAGCGATTGATATAGGCAATAGGATTACCTCCAGGAGGTCAACAATCTGGCCACGGTGTGTGATGGGCTTTCGGGTGGAGTTCAAGAAGCCCCTGTGTTTCCACAGGGCTCTAAAATCATGTACAACCCCGAATATGTATCTGCTATCGGTGTAAATGTTCACTGTCTTTCTCTCAGCAAACTTACATTCCTTAGTCATGGCAATCAGCTCCACTGCTTGCACCGACAGATGAGAAGGGAGTAATCCCACAATGATTATCTCAGAGGTAATCACTACAGCATACCCAATACAATTCTGCCCTGTCTCCTGGCTTCTGTATGCTGCGCCCTCCACAAAAATATCTCCATCTCGGATTCTGAAGTGTTGAATCCTGCAAACCGGATCTAGGGCTGCACATTTTATTAGTTACAGCGACACAATCATGTGGGTCTCCCTCTCGTTCTGTGGAGAGAAGGCTAGGACGTTACATCCCTTTATTATAATGTGAGTACATCTCCAATAGCACAGTATTATATCTGAGCCAACGTGCTGCTGACATGCGGTCATTTGCTCGGAAAGGAGTAAGGATACTGCGTATGGGACCAGAAGGGTTTATTCAACATTGCCGACTATACCTTTGGACGCTACAGCAGCTTTTTGAGCCGCGGCCATGGCTCGAAGAAATTTAGGCAATGCTGACGCTACGGGGTCCAGTTCAGCTGAAAAATATGCTACCAGCCTCAATTTTCCCCGATCATCCTGCAACAGCACAGATGTCACGCAGCCACTCTTCTCATCTAGGATCTGAAATGTGGGATAAACATTCTACAGTAGGAGCACAGGCCCAAAAAGATAGTAAATATTTCTTCGTGTGTGGCTTTGGAATTTGCTGGATTGTTTGAACTCTGTTTTGACCAATGGTCTTGTCTTGTTCAGATAGTAAGTGACCTAAGAACTTTACCTGTTGTACCACAAATTATAGCTTTGTGAGACTGGCTTTGTGCCCTTCCCTCGCTAGATGGCAGAGCAACGCAAGGGAATCCTTCTCACATTGTTCCTTTGTTGGTGCCGCGCACAAGCAATCATTTACATACTGCAGAATCGCGGACCCCAGAATAAGAACAAGAGTTTCCAGACTCCTACGTAGAGCCTCGTTATATATGGTGGGCGACTCACATTAACCCTGAGAAAGTTGCGTGAAGGTATACGATTTCCCTTTGAATGAAAAAGCGAACCAGAAGTGACTGTCTGGATACATCGGTGCACGAAAGAAAACATTTGCTAAATCCACAACAGAGAACCATTGGCTCTCCGCTGGAATTTGAGCTAATATAGGTTAGTAGTTGGGAATATTTGGGGCGCGTGGGACAATACCATTATTGATTGCCTGCAGGTCTTTAACAAACCTCCATTCCTCTGATCACCGGGAATGTATGCCTTTTTGACCGGAGAAATGGGGGTTCTCAATGGTGAGTTTTCACTGGAGATTATCACTCCAGCCTTTAGAGGGATTCAAAGACTGGAGTCATTCCTTCTATGGCCTTTACAAGGACGATACTCAGTCTTCGGGGTTATCCTTATGGGTTCACAGCCCGGTATGAGCCCCACATCAGGTTTGTCCTTGGCCCACAACTCAGTCGTGATGATTTTTATTCTTGACTCCGAGACTTCTATCGCCGTGAAACGCCACGCTATCCCCTTAGGCTTTTCAGGACTGTCCTGACTGCCTGAGTTAGCCAATTTAGTTTCTTTTTTTATGTCTGCAGATCTGTATTGAACCAGATACCCACATCGTCCCAGAAGACCCAACCTCTCGTTCTTTGTGCCTTTAGCACCCATGTCCCTAATTCTGCAACCTGTCACCAGACACCTTCGCCAGTGACACGTGAGGAGCAGAGCCTTCTACATCAAAAAAATATGGTCTGCTTGCTGTTGCAGATACTTGAGAAAGGTTCACACTAACTGCACATCTGTGATCACTCCAATAAAATTCGCACAATAACAACTGATCTGATTTAACCAATCTCCTGAACAATTCCTTCTCATGTCGTTCGTCAGGGCCGTCACGGTGTGTGTGTGTTTTGCATTGCAGCATATCTTCAGCAAGAAAATCGGTGTTAATATGATTAACATGGTTGCTTGCTTCCATGGTGAGTGAATCGCTCACTGAACGTATCATCCCCTGGCTTAATTGCCACTCGTAGACATATATCAGGGGTCGTGGAACATAGTTTACAGCCTGTACTGGTAAATCTTCCCGTTGAATTACCTGCTCGTCGGAGTAATGAGCAGGTCCAGCCCCAGTCTCATTATATGATCCCGAACCAGAAGATTTAAAGGATAAAATTCCGACACCAACAAGGAGATTTGGAATGTTTGCCCAATACTAGTTTCGGAGAATAGTGGTGCGGAAAATCTCTCCCGAACCACCACTCCTGATGCATTCCATTGTGTTCAGGAACCTTTCACTCATCTTTATTTACTTCGATTGACTAAACTGGCTAACTTTAAGGATTGAGTAAGTTGCCCCTGTATCTACCAAAAACTGAAGGGATGCACATTCCACATATAACATAGAGGTAGACATCGACTTATACGCATCATTGTGATTTTGAACAGACTGTCCACTTTTCGCAATCTAACCGTTCAACATAGAGGTTGGTCTTGGAAGGCAGTCATCAAAGTCAGAATATGAAACTTACTTAAGACACTGTACAGCGTCGTTAGGTTGTATTACGCTCGCGTCTGCACGTGTGCTGGTGTTTGTACGTGTATTTGATATATCACCGACTTGAGATTTCCTTTCTCTAATATCAGCCTCATGTTATAAGCAGTCCAATTCACAGGTTCTAGTTTTCCCTTCATTTCCTCCTTCTCTCTCTCCTCCAACATCGACCTCAATATTTCCAGCTGTCTTTTACTAAAACTTCCTCCCTCCAGTAAACCACATTCCTTGATCCACAATTCTACCTTCTTTACAGGCACTGTGCTGTCATTATTTAACATGTATTGTATTTTCGGTTGGCCATTACAACTCCTGTGTGGACTCTCCTTTTGTTTGCTCTTGTCGAAGCCCATTTTTAGAGTAACTGGAAAAGAGTTCAGCTCTCTGTCTCTCTCACGCGGTACTGTTATCTTTTCCCTTTGACTTGCTTTCTTTCCTCCGGAGGTCCCCTGTCGCATTGGACAAGTCCGCCTCAATGCCTTGGTTTTCGTAAACCAAGAAACCACACATCTAGTCCTCCTTTGGTGAGTCCACCTCAGCCAGTGGTGGCTCCAAGTCTAAAACCACCCTTAAATGTGCAGTCTCTGAAACACTCTAGAGATGTATATTCCCTTGGGTTTTTCTCTAATGCCACGTGACAGTTCACTGAACCCTGTTCCTGCTTTATTTATTCTCTTAGAATGAGTCTCGGTGGAGGATTACTTAAGTCACGACGCTTACCGCAAACCTATTCGATTCGAACGCCGGTGCTTGGGCGATCAACAGATTCCTCGTCCTCTCCCACAAAAGGGTCAATTCAGCGCTCGATATGAAGGTAAACACCTTCATGGCGCTGGCGCCTACGCCTCCTAGGAATCTTCAGAATCTCACTCAGTCGCCTGGTACCGGGATGAGCCCTCAAGTTTTCTGTCGTGGAAATTAAATTGACTTGACTCAACTATTAGCAAGGGCAACGTAAGGAACGTTATTTAAATTCAGCAGAATTGACCCCAGTACTTTCATCTCGATGGCTCAATGTAAGGATTATCTGAGCATTGTTCAGATACTTGCCTTATACTGTTTCTTATCTCACACTCAAGAGCAAAGACTGGGAAAACTCAAATTGTTATTCTCTCATGCCCTGGTCTTGGACATAACAGTTTTTCTGCTTTCAATGTGTCGGACTGTCGCAAGGTGGAGTTAAATGTTTACAAAACTGAAACAGAGACATGCTGGCCGCAAACCTCACCAAAGTATTGTTTACAATGTTCAGCACAGCATTAAATGTTAGAAAAGCATTCTCTTTCAAATTTCACAGTAAATGGATAATTTTCCATTACAGTAAGTCAAAGGATTCATGAGGGGACAGCGGTAGATGTCATCTATGTGGACTCCAGTCAAGCGTTCGACAAGGTTTCCCATGGGAGACTGATTAGCAAGGTTAGATCTGAAGGAATACAGGGGGAACTAGCCATTCGAATACAGAACTGGCTAAACGGTAGAAGGCAGAGGGTGGTGATGGAGGGTTGCTTTTCAGACTAGAGGCCTGTGACCGTTGGAGTGCCAAAAGGATTGGTGCTGCGTCCTCGACTTTTCGTCGTTCACATAAATGATTTGGATGTGAGCATTAGAGGCATAATCAGTAAGTTTGCAGATGACAGCAACATTGGAGGTGTAGTGGACAGCAAAGTAGGTTACCACAGATTACAACAGGATCTTTGTCAGATAGGCCAATCGGCTGAGAAGTGGCAGTTGGAGATTAATTAAGGTAAATGCGAGGTGGTGCATTTTGGGAAAGCAAAGCTCAGCAGGACTGTTCCACTTAACGGTCAGGACACAGGGAGTGTTGATGAACAAAAACACCATGGAGTGCAGATTCATAGCTCCTTGAAAGTGTAGTCGCTGGTAGATACGATGGTGAACAATGCGTATTGGTGTCCTTTGCTTTATTGGTCAGAACATTGTGTCCATTTTGCGGCTGTCCCGGACCTTGCTTCCTCCCCTTTCGGAATATTCTGTGAAATTCTGGTCTCCTTCCTATCTATAAGATGTGGTGAAACTTGAAAGGGTCCAGAAAAGATTTAGAAAGATATTGCCAGGTTTGAAGGATTTGAGCTATACGGAGAGGCTGAATAGGCTGGGGCTGTTTTGCCTCGAGCGTTGGAGGCTGAGGGGTGACCTGATGGAGGTTTACAGAGTTAGGAGGGTCATGAATAGGAAAAATAGCCAAAGTATTTTCCATGACGTGTGAGAGTCCAGAATTAGAGGGCATAGATTTAGGGTGTGAGGTGAATGCTATAAGAGAGATCTGAGAGGCAACTTGTTCGCGCAGAGGGTTGTACGTGTATGGAATCAGCTGCCAGAGGAAGTGGTGGAGTATGGTACAATTGCAGAGAAAGTGAGGTCTGCAGATGCTGGAGATCAGAGCTGAAAATGTGTTGCTGGAAAAGCGCAGCTGGTCAGGCAGCATCCAAGGAACAGGAGAATCGACGTTTCGGGCATAAGCCCTTCTTCAGGTACAATTGCAACATGCAAAATGCATTTTGAAGAGTATATGAATAGGAAGGGTTAGGAGGGTTATGGGCTAGGTGCTGGCAGGTGGGAGTAGATTGGATTGGGATATCTGGTCGACATGGACGGCTTGGAACGAAGGGTTAGTTTCCTTGCTGGATATCTCTATGATTCTATGACTGTATGACTAGTTCACTACAGATCACACCAGATGGCCGCCTTTCCAAAGTCGGCAATTTCCCCTCCCATGTGGTTGATGAAGCCCTCCCACGCATCTCATCTATTTCCTGTCCCTTCACACACCTCCAACCCCATAAAGGGTAGAGATTCCCTAGTTATCAGCCTCCACCCCGGCTACCTCTGCAGATAACGTACAGCCTTCGCCATTTCTGCCACCTACAACTGGAACCCAACACCAGAGATATATTACTCTCCCCACACTTACCCGCT
>NW_025214855.1:19782-27080 GCF_004010195.1 Chiloscyllium plagiosum
TGACGAGATTGTCAAATGTGGCTTCCTAAAACATAATTTATTGGCAAACAATCGAAATATCTCCAAGGAAGCATATCAACTTGTTCAAATCATCTTAACTTTCTCGACTTTAATTGTAACCTGGGTGGATACTACATTCGAAGGTTCTCCTAAAGTACATCAGAAACGAATTATTTCATTTTGATTGTCACTTTGAACAACTATTTCATAGTTTTATTTGTAAAACTGGAAGCTCCTTGGTAGATTTTAACTTGCATGGTTATTGGGATAGACTAACGCCTGACACTTACTCTAAAGAGAGCCAATATGACCCAAGATCCCTCTGCTTCTCCACACTGCCAGCAATCCTTTCACCCTGTGTTCTGCATTGACATTCGCACTTCCAAAGTAAACGACTCTACACTTTTTCGCGTTTAACTCCATCTGCCATATATCAGACCAGTTCTGCAAACTCGCAATATTTCTTTGCAATCCACAACAGCTGAATACACTATCGACAACTCCACCAACCTCCATGTCATCGGCAAAATTACTACGTCACCTTTATTCTTCCTCATTTCACGCATTTATAAAACTCGCAAGAGCACAGCTCCCCTAACCAATCCCTAAGGAAGTTCACTGGACACCGACCTCCACGATGCCCTATCCAATAATCTTCAGTGTACACTTGATGGTCACTGTTTGTGAGGAAATGTTTTTATCGAATTTATTAAGCCTGCCAAAGTACACGTTGACAGGTGAAAATTAACTGAGTATGTCCTGCATTACTTTACCGCTTTGTAAAGTTAAGGAAATATTTCTGTCTCTAATTTATCCTCCTACATTAAAACAAGGTTATCATGGTGAAGGAGGAAACGGAAATCAATCTGCACATGGTATAGATTTAATGAGGGATTGAAGCATTTCATATCTATCCCTCCTGTCTCATTATATATTCTCCACTCACCAACATGTTTACATATCATTGGATAAAAATAACAGCTATAGTCAGTGTAACTAAAACATTTATCATCTGCACGGCTGCCAAGATGCCTCAGCATGTCGGATGATTGTTTGAGTCATGTCCAACACGAGGAATGAATGAAAGGCATCTCACCGGTGTGAACCCACAGGTGCCTCAGCAGCGTGGACGCCTGAGAGTATCCTTTCCCACACACAGTATTTTTTCCGACAGAGTGGTGCAATTATGGAATGAGCTGTCTGAGGGAGGGGTATAGGCTGGTACAAGTATAACGTTTATAATGCATCAGGATTGGTAAATAAGTAGGAAGGGGTGAGAGAGATATGGGCCAAACGCTGACTGATGAGATGAGAGTTATTAATGATATATTGTCAGTGTGGACAAATTGGACTAAAATATCTGATTTTGTGCATTCAATTTCTATGACTCTCTATGTCCCTCTCCCTCTCTTGGTCATGTCTCGCTGCGATCTTACCCCAGTTCAGACTGGGAGGTGGGATTGGGGCTGGGTCAGTGGAAATTGGATTGCTCCAACTTCTAACTATTTTTACACAATCATATCCCTGGAAGTGGGTAAACTGAAATCTACTCCAGTACTGGTAGACTTCGAGTTTGTCCCATGCAGTGAAAGTGTGTGTAACAAAGACATGGAGGGTGTGTGAGATGGAGAATGGGAGGATGTATTTGAAAAACATGGGGAGGCTGTGTGAGAGCATAACAGGGATGATGTATGTGACCAGACAGGCAGTGTATGTGTGACAAAAACAGGCAGGGTGTCCTCAAATATGAGAAAGGTTTTAGATAATTTATTTATGTTCGGACTTGCCATTGCATTCAAAGTTTGTGAGAAGATGTGTAGCTCGGGTGCTCATTGTTGTGCTTCTGTTCGCCAAGCTGGGAATTTGCGTTGCAGACGTTTCATCCCCTGTCTCGGTGACATCCTCAGTGCTTGGGAGTCCCTTGTGAAGCGCTTCTGTGATCTTTCCTCCGGCATTTATAGTGGTTTGAATCTGCCGCTTCCGGTTGTCAGTTCCAGCTGTCCGTTGCAGTGGTCAGTATATTGGGTCCAGGTCGATGTGTTTATTGATTGAATCTGTGGATGAGTGCCATGCCTCTAGGAATTCCCTGGCTGTTCTCTGTTTGGGTTTTCCTATAATAGTAGTGTTGTCCCAGTCGAATTCATGATTCTTGTCATCTGCGTGTGTGACAACGGAACGAGGACATGCCGCAACCCAAAGGACTAGCCACACTAACATACATCAAGAGCATTTCCGAACTGACAGCCAGACTACTGCGACCAATAGGACTCATAACAGCACAGAAACCAACAGCCACTCTCAGACAACAACTCACCAGAACGAAGGACCCAATACCCAGCATGATCAAAACGAAAGTAGTGTACAAAATCCCATGCAAGGACTGCACAGAACACTACATAGGACAAACAGGAAGACAGCTAACGATCCGCATCCATGAACACCAACTAGCCACGAAACGACATGAGCAGCTATCCTTAGTAGCCACACATGCAGATGACAAGCATCATGAATTCGACTGGGACAACACTACTATTCTAGGACAACCCAAACAGAGAACAGCCACGGAATTCCTAGAGAGCTGGAACTGACAAACGGAAGCGGCAGATACAATCCACTACAGATGGCAGAGGAAAGATCACAGAAGCGCTTCATAGGAGGCTCCCAAGCACTGAGGATCTCACCGAGACAGGGGGCGAAACGTCTGCAACACAAATTCCCAGCTCGGCGAACAGAACCACAACAACTTGCCATTGAATCTTTTGATGGACAGTTTGCATATCCAGTTGCCATTTGATTTGTTTCTGGAAATATTAGCATGAAATAAATTAAATATAATCCCTCAGCACTGACCCTCCGACAGCACACACTCTTCCAACACTGAACGGGTGACGATGGCAGTACTCAGCACTGACGCTGTGGTAGTATCCTCTCGCTCAGTACTGACCCTCCAACAGTGCCTGCTCCCTCAACACTAACCATCTGACTGTGCCCACTCCCTCAGCATTAACCGAATTACAGTAACCGTTCCTTCAGCACTAACCATCTGAGAGTTTCTGCATCCTCAATACTGATGCTCTGACACCGTCAGCTCCCACAGCACTGAACCTCCAAAAGTGACCGCCCTTTCGGCACAAACCTTTTGCATTGGAAAGAGAAAGCGCCGTTCCGTCAGTTCTGGCCGTCTGACAATGCATGCTTTCTTGGCTCTGTCATTTGAGCCTGGTCCTGGTGCACTATTTTACTCACTTGCACAGTGTTCATTAGAAAGGGATAGTTATATACTGCAGGGAAAGAGTTATATCTGAGGGAAAGGCAATTAGGATGGAATTTGTCAAGATTTAGTTTGCACTTGATGTGGAAGGAAACGGATGGAATGAGCACAATTGGAATGTGGAGCTTATTCAAGGAACTGATATTGCATGTACTTGATGAATGTGTACCTGTCACTTCTGAAGGAAGTTGTGGAGGGAAGCAGCCGTGTTTTACGAAATAACTTGAAGCTCATGTCAAGAGAAAGTAGAAGGCATATGTTAGGATTTGACGTGAAGGCTCAGTTAGGGCGATTGAGAGTTACAAGTTAGTTACTAGCGTCCTGTACAGAGAGTCCAGAGAGCCAGGAGAGGACATGAGAAATCGCTTGCGGATAAAATCTTAGAAAACCCTAAGGCTTTCTACGTGTGTAAGAGGAATCAAAGAATGTCGAGAGTAAGATTAGGACTAGTCAAAGATAGTAGAGATGAATTGTGTGTGAAGTCAGAGGAGGAAGGAAGGCGCCAAATGAATACTTTTTGTGAGTATTCATATTGGTTTAAGACAACGTTGTCGAGGAGAATCTGAGATACAGGCCACTAGACTGAATGGGACTGAGATTTACAAGGAGGACTTGTTAACAATTCTGGAAGGTGTGAAAATAGGTAAGTGCCCTGCGTCGGATGGAATCTATCCAAGGATTTTCTGAGAAGCCAGGGAGGAGATTGCAGAGCCTTTGCCTTTGATCTTTATTTCGATATTGTCTGCAGGAATAGCACTCGAAGTTTGGAGGATAACAAAAGTTATTCTCTTGTTGAAGAAGGATGATACAGATGACCCAAGTAATCATAGACCAGTGAGCCTTACCTTTCTTTTCGGAAAGAAAATATGGAACGGAGTTTATAAGGTAGGGTGTATAATCATTCAGCCAGCAACAATTTGATTTCAGAGGGTCAACATGGTTTCGTGAGTTTTTCGAGAAGGTGACCAAGCATGTGGATGAGGGTAGGCCACTTGACGTGGTGTACATGACGCCTGTAAAGCCTTTGATAAGCTTCCACATGTTAGGCTGTTGGAGAAAATGCAGAGGCATGGGATTGACGATGGTTTCGCAGTTTGGATTAGAAACTGGCTTTCTGTTATAAGGCAGCAAGTGGTGGCTAATGAAAAATATTCAGCCTGGAATCCAGTCACGAATGGTGTGGCACAAAGATCTGTTTTGGGACCACTGTTGTTTGTTATTTTCGTAAATGACTAAGACGCAGGCATAGGTGGATGGGATAGTAAGCTTGCAGATAACACTAAAATTTGTGGAGTAGTGGACAGCGTGGAAATTTGTTCCAGGTTGCAGGGGTGCTTGGATAAACTGCAAAATTGGTCTTAGAGGTGGCAAATGAAGTTCAATGCAGTTAAATGTGAGGTAATTCAATTTGGGAACAATAACAGGAAGGCAGAATACTTAGTTAATGAAAGGATTCTTGGTAATGTGGATGTGCAGAGTGATCTTGGAGTCCATGTACATAGTTTCCTGAAAGTTTCCAGCCAGGTTATTATTTTTTAGATTAATCACAGTGTGTAAACAGTCCCTTCTGCCCAACAAGTCCACACCGACATGCCGAATCGGGACCCACCCAGACCCATTCCGCTAACACTACAGGCAATTTAGCATGGCCAATTCAACTGACCTGCACATTTTTTGGATTGTGGGACGAAACCCACGCAAACACCGGGAGAATGTGCAAACTCCACACAAAGAGTCGCCTGAGGCAGGAATTGAAGCCGGGTCTCTGGCGCTGTGACGCAGCAGTGCTAACCACTGTGCCACCGTGCTTCTAAGAAGGAATACCTTGTTTTCGGTTTCATTGGCAGAGGGTTGAGTTCCTGAGTCATAATGTCATGCTGCAACTATACAAAACACTTGTGTGGCTCCACTTGGAATATTTTGAACTGCCATTGCCCCATTCCAGGGAGGAGTGGAAGCATTGGAAAAGTTGCAGACGAGATTTAACAAGATATTGCCTATTCTGGAGGAAAAGTCTTCTCAGGAAAACCTGAGAGACTTGGGTCTGTTCTGATAGGAAAGAAGAAGACTGAGAGCGGATTTGACACAGAGTTACAAGGTTTTTGCAAGGTTTGTGAAGGTTTGTAGCTCAGGTTGAGGTTTCGGGTGTAGGTCTGCTCGCTGAGCCGTAGGTTTGAATCAAACCTACAGTGCAGCGATCAAACCTACTCCAGAGAGTTACAAGATGGTAAGAGGATTAGATAGGGTAGATTGTGGAAGTCTTTTTCTTAGGAAGATGATGTCAGCTTGTACGAGTGGTCATTACTACAAAGTGAGGGATTATAGATTTAAGCCGGATGTCAGAAGCAGGTTCTTTGCTCAGAGAGTAGTAAGGATGTGAAATGCACTGCCTGTCAATGTCGTTAACTCAGTTAAATTATGGAGATTTAAATAATCCTTGGATAAACACATGGATGATGGTGGGATAATATAGGTGGATGAGCTTAGATTAGTTCACACGTCGGCACAACATCGAAAGCCAAAGGGTCTGTGCTGCGCTGTATTGTTCGCTTGTTCTATGTTCTAAAGCTAAATCTCCACATCGGGAACCTCCAACCCCATGGCATCAATTGGGATTTCACCAGTTTCCACATTTCCCCTTCCCCCACCTTACCGCACTTCAAAACTTCCAGCTCAGCACGGTCCTTATGACCTGTGCCATCTGTCCTATTTCCTTCCCATCCATGTGCATCATCCTCCCCTCCAAACTATCAACTTTACAACCTCCTCCGTGCACCTATTGCTATCCCAGCTACCTTCAGCCCGGCCCCATCCTCTCATATTTATCTCTCCACACTCGAGGCTTCCAACCAAATTCCTGATCGAAGGCTTTTGCATGAAACGTGATTTTCCTGCTCCTCAGATGCTGCCTGACATGCTGTGTATTTCCAGCACCACATTATTGAATCTAATCTCCAGCATCTGCAAGACTCACTTTCACCTAATAATCATGGGTGTCCTTAATTTTCTCTCTCCCTTTCCTGACACCATTTTCAATAAAGTTTAGAGATGTGTAAACAATAAATCAGCTATGTCCCCAGAACAGCAAGAGACATGTCTTGGTTTTCGATTAATTTGCAGGGCTCTTTCAGTTCAGTCATTTCCTGGGACATCATTTCTTTCAGTATGAGCATTAGGAAAGAACATTCCTTTGAGCAGAAAAAAAACATCAGTCTGTCACTCACCTTTGTTTCATGCACAAGGGCACCCAGACTCTTCCGTACAGCACTTTTTGGAGTTTCTCTTGATTTTAATGGCAGTCAGTCTTTTGACTCTTCCTACCATGTGCCCGACTCAAACACCCGACATGCAATTGAACCTGCAAAGATTTTGACCACCCATTAAACCTGTCACTATCCATTTCCAGATTCCGCTGTCCTCATCACAAAATGCCCTCCCACCTATTGTGTATCGTCAGTAAATCTGGACACATTCCACTCTGCCAATTCCACCAAGTCATTAATGCAGGTATAAATCATTGAAGTCCTATGACTGACCATTCCAGCACTTTGCTAATTACAGTTTTACAATTTGAGAAATACGCATTAATCCAGATTCTGTTTCTTCCACTAAATAAATAACGGACTATCCTGACCTTTTTTTTGCTCAACACCGAGAACTCCTACCTTATGCATTGGCTTTTGATATGGTCCCTTATGGAATGCCTACCAAAATTTGATCAACTCTACTTGTAATATGATCAAAGAACTGTGGCAAAGTTGTCAAGTGTGTTTTTCCTTTCAACAAATGATGTTGACTCAGTTTGACTCCAATCATCTTTTCTCAACGTTCTGCAATCTCTTTCTTCATAATGGTCTCTCGCGGTTTCCAAATGACAGATAAGATATTGGAACAGATGGAAGCCATTCGTCCCATCAGTTCAGCTCCACCTTTTAATGAGGTCATGTCTGATTTGGTTAATTCTTAACTGCACTTTTCCGCCTTATCCCCATTCTTCTTGATTCCCAAAGTGACTAATTGTCTCGCC
>NW_025214855.1:27879-40442 GCF_004010195.1 Chiloscyllium plagiosum
CTGATCGTTGGCAACATTTCTTCCAGAACATCAACCCACCCCTCCGCACTGCGCCCTCACCCATCAGTATAAACAGACCATGAAAATCTTCAGTTAACCTTCCTTTTTCCAAAGAGAAGAATCCCAACCTCAGTAATTTCTCGACAAAAGGGGTTTGCTCATCGCTGGACATAATGTAAGGCGGAGGATTGCCAAGAGGTTTTGGGAAAATATCGCCAGTTGGCAGGTTTAAAAAAAGGAAAAATAACAGTAAACTCATGTCTCCAGCTTTGGGAAACTTTAGAATATCTTTGGGAAGCGGAATCTGAGGAGAACGAAGGATAGATTGTCCAACTTAACAGAGTTAGTCTTTAAGAGGCTGGAACGTTGACTCTGTTGTTCTCTGGACTTGAACCAATCTGAGACATTGAAAGGATTTTCGTTCCTGCGCGTCAGGAATTCAAACCTCGCCACGGCTACAGGACCACGAGAAAACTAGTGTACAAACAAGTTACCAAAAAGTCTCGAAGAAAGCAAGACTCCGGTTGTAGAAAAGTTGGTTTCTGTGACATGGATGTGTTTGCAGAGGGTACAGGACTGTTGCCATTTCATTACAGTGAATGTTCCAGGATTTATTTTGGAATAGTAAAACTGATAGAGAACAACAATCAATTTGGGAGGGGCAGGCTGAAGTTTGAATTCGTGAAAAGACTTTCATGAATCGTGCAACGAGTCAGTTCACCCGTGTCTGTTGCGTAATTGGTCAACACGTTCATCCATTAACCGAACGGTTGGTGATTTGGGACGTCCCAGGGTTGGATCTCTCATTGCTCCTACTTCATTGTTTTCTTTCCTACATAGCTCCGGGTTTTTAATGTGATCAGGAAAATGTTCCCCAACAGGAATCTTATCCAGAACCGCAACGGAATTTCTGTATTGTTTTAATGGTTAATGTAAAGGACTGTGGATGTTGGGAAACTGAAAGAAAAATAGAAAATTCTGCGGAAAGTCAACAGGTTTGCCAGTACTACTGGGAGAAAGCGGAGCTCTGATAACGTTCTGAAGAAGTTCTGAAACGTTGAATTGCCTTTTCCCAGCCGAGATCCTGCTCAGTATTTTCCTGCAATGTCCGCCTTCTTTTAAGCTGAATATCGATTCCAGCTATCGGGGTGGAACACCCAGACCCACTTTGTCCCGACATTTCATCGATTTGAAAGCTGTGGTTTTTGAATTCAAATAAACCAAACAATGATTCACTACTGCTAAGCTCCCTAGAGGGAGAGACCTGGAAATAAAAGCGCGCACAGTCCATCTGTAGTTGTAGCCGAGTGGTTAAGGCGATGGACTTGAAATTCATTGGGGCATTCCCACGCAGGTTCGAATCCTGACAGCTATGAATGAGGGTGAACTTCGTGATATGCTTTGCTTTTGGAGATTCAGATCGCGGCGGGGAGAATCACTTCATCCAGGTCATGAATGGTGCAAATCTCCAGTGCACTCAACGAACTGCACAGATGCACAATTACATTGCCAAATTTGTTTAGACTCGTTACGACACAGCGTGAACCTTCCTGCTTACTATAAACCAGCAACACAGAAACGATTTATGCCGTACAGGAGTCTGCAACAATTCGATTGGTCAAGAACCACACAAAGTAAAAATTAAGAACTTATTTTTTGAAGTAAAAGAGAGAATAATTAACAATCCACGATTGAGAATGTATTTCTATTACCCATGTTGACGTTCCCTTCGATAATACTATTCAGATAAAACTCCCAATTAAGCTTTACAAAATAACACTTTTTTTCTCAAAACCAGGCAGTTGTAGGTTCTTGTCTTCGGATCTTTCCGTGTCTTTTTTTCCTTGTTTGGACGTTCTGTGTCACAGGTCGCAGATCGAAAAGGTATTTTCCTGAGATATATTTTTTCAAGAAGATTGTTATCTGCAAGAACTTGGCAGTCCTCCTTTCAACTGCTCAATATCCCCCGTCTCATACCCCAGAGCATCTGATTGGGTCATTGTTTTTAAGACTTTCAAGGGACGCAATTAAAATTTGAATTGAAATGTACATTTTATTCTGATTAAAATTTGAACTGAGTAGCCAAACTTGAACTGTTTATGATTCCAGGTAATGTACTAATTGAATTGTTCGACCCAGTATTACGTCGTTGTTTTATTGAGAACACTTGTTGCTGTGTCTGGTTGTTCTGCTGCTTTGACCTGTGTTAAACGTGCACCAAATGTTTAAAACACCTCGCCTCTACAGGAAAAAATGAACCATCACAATGAAGATGTGTTTTCATTTTAATTTTTAAATATTTTACTCGAACATACAGATAAGTTTCATACAATTTCATCTGAATGCCATAAGTTAAATCTGCGATAATGTATCTGTGAATGCATTCTACTGTACGGAAGCTAAGCTAATTGGAATTGGACAGCCAAAACAAAAGAGTTGGCATCTAGCAGCTCGGGTTTGACGGGTAAGTGGATTATTTAAATGCCTGTGGGGAGCTAATCAAAGCACATCTGCAAAATAAAAGCAGTCACAAATTCTTCACATAAAATACGTTGTACCGCTCATTCAGAGAATCATAGAATTCCTGGTTTGTTCACTGGTTTGGTAAAATGCGGCACATGATGCCCAAAATTGCAACATAAAACATGCTTAACAGTAGTAAAAAGTAAGAACTTTTCTGTTCAACACAGAACCCATTACTAATTGTTTGCTCGTATTATGTCGGTAGTGAGAAGGCCAACCCAATGATAACATCTCTGTGATTATCGTGAAGGTGATTCCCGGGTTTCGGGGACTCATTACCACACTCAGTTTGCTTCAGGTTCTGAAGTGACCACAGCCAAACAGGATCCCTCATCATGGGCCCATTCCACATCGCGAGCGGCTCGCTCATTGATGATCCACTGAAGCTGCAGTTTATATCCAGGACAGTAGAGAAAGCAGAGTCAGGGATATGGTCAAAAGGAGACGGGGGTAGGGAGGGGAGTAATATAGGTTGTGAAGCAGAAAGTGTGACCTGGAATGAGAGACAGAAACAAGGAGTGTAGAAGGAGGAGAGGCAACGGCAGGATTTCATAAAACCAGTGATTTGTGGAGAATCCTTATGGGGAAACATACAGAGGTGGAGAGGGTGACTAAAAATGTGAGAGAAATAGAACACAAGAGTTGACGGGGGAATTAAAACATCAAAACAAAAGTAAAAAAAAAGACATTCAGCTTTCCTCTCGATTCTGCTGCCTCGGAAAAGTGCTGGCATTTGCAGCCAAATCAACGTCCTCAGCAGTAAGAAAGACATTCGAACGCTCGAAGCACAGTACCCCACCTTGCTCAATCAATATTTGGGTCCGTGTGAGGTTTGTCCATGGGCCCATGTCTCCAATCAGTGATTGTGCACTTTGGTTTTGGGGGAGTGTGGTGGTGCAGCTCCTGAGGTGGACCTGGGTGTGGTAAATCTGTGATGATGTCTTTGCATGGTGAAATTCTTGCATTTTTCATCGCGATATTTTTCGCCACTTTATTGTCAATCTCTGCCTCTGAGGTGATCATCACGTTAACCCATTGATACGGATTACCTAAATGCAATATTTACAACGTCAAACAAATTACACACGCACACAGCTCAGGCCAGAGTACAGTGCTGATTGAAACAAAGGATCCCCATCTGGTAGGATTCACTTTTGGGCTGGTCGGAATTGTTTCTTCTTTCTGTACATCTGTACATTGTTACTCTGCCTTCAGTTCAATATTCTCATCTCCTCCCCTCTAATCTCTCAGTTAACCTTCTTCACTCTATGCTTCCAAACAGCTAATGTTCATTGCTTACATTTCACGGACATTTTATTTTATTTCCACCTTTATAATTCCTGACTTCAGTTTTTCCTCATCGTCTCGTGTTCGGAGTGATCAATAATAGACACATGGGGTCATGGAGACACAGACGGAGAGAGAAACATAACGACAAGAAGACGCAAAACAAAGGATTTCTAAAGAAAGGACTGAACGTGGCTTTTGACATTAAAGACGAAGATTCATGCACAGTTTCGAAGGTTCTACGATGACTGTTCCACGATGCAGTCTATGCCCGAGTCTAGATTTTAGATTCTATATGTGGATAAAGGAACTGGATGCATAGCATTGATGTTCCAGCAGTCATTGTTTGAATACAGATGATACAAGTGAAGCATTGATTGCCAGAATGCAATCACTGTTGTCGTAACCTATTGTTACATCTAACCTAACGTCATCTGAAAACGAAGACGAATCATCTCGTTGTAAGATAATTGAGCTGTATTGGGATTCACGATTTTTCATTTTTGAACACTTGAAATTTCGGCTCTGTAAATTATTATATCTTGAATGACATTTAATTAGCTTCGCAATTATGTTTTATGCAGATTTCGTCTCATGTCAATGTTATGAAGAGATTATGGACCTTGCAGAGAGCTACAATAAATTTACATTTATCGTTGTACTGATACCAAAACGTCTCCTTCAAGCAGGCCAACAACGTTTATCTTTCCCGAGGCGTTTCCTTCCAGTAAGACAAACGAAAGTAATTGAGCCCGATAAAGCGCACACAAATCTAACGTAATTATTTTGGTTCTCTTGATGGCTTTTTCCAGGCTGTCTGAGCTGAAAGGGTGAATTCTCTGATCCTGGAATGAGGGCTAAGACAACATGGCTTCCTCTTCGAAATCAAAGGCTGAGAACGTTTGTTTTGGTGCTTCTTCTCCTGAACTTGATAGAAACAGCTGATGAGAATGTTAATTGTGTTCGCGAGTTCACTTGCAAAAGGCATGTTTATGGTGAATGTGGCCACAGTGACAGAGCTGACGGCGATTGCTTGGTCAATATATTACCTTGTTAAGTATGTCAAAGGTTTCGAGTTCTACTAAATCGTTTTGTGTGTGTTTGTGTTATTTTAGCTATGCTGTAAACATACCGCATGTTTTGCTGAAAGCTTTGTTGTTGACATATCGAATCACACATAGTTTCCAGCGCATGACTTTTGCGTTTCAAAAAGTACAGAACTTAGGTCATGCCAACCTATAAAATGCTTTGTACTAGGCTGAGTTGAGGATAGTTGGGATCTGGTTTGCTTTCTTCCATAACAAAATAAAGTGTAAGCAAACTTCTACCTTTAAACGAAGTCATTAAGATATGATCACACGACGAGAGCAGAAAGAAGGAAATCACTAAATTTTCACTCATCTCTCTCACATTGTATCGTCAAATATTGTGGTGCTGGTAAACGACTGCAGATCAGGCAGCGTCTGGGGAGCGGTAGAGTTGATGTTTCGAGCATAAGCTCTTAATCAGGAATGTATGGGATAGGAACAAGGAGCGAAGAGATAAATGGGAGGGGCTGAGTCCTGTGATATGGGAGTGAGGAAGTCGAGAGATGTTCATAGATGTTGGTGGATAGCGGTGTCAGACTGGAGCGGAGGGTGCAGTGGACAGGTGCAAAGGAAGTTGAAAAGCTCGAACAGTCCAAGTGAGCGATCACAAGAGGGAGGGTTGGATCCTGGATTAGTTGGTGTGAGTGGAGATGAGTAAACTGGTGAAATAGACGTTGATTCACTTGTGTTTTGAGACTGGCAAGGTGGAAGACAAGTAGTTCTTCCTCCAGGTGACGACTCGTTAAGCTTTGGCGGTAGCAAAGGACTTGCATTTCCTTGGGAAGTGGGGGGGGAGTGAAGTGGTCAGACAAAGGCGGTGGGGTGTAGGCACTAAAGAAAACTGCGACCCTGTGGCAGAACCCAATAAAACCCTCTCCCATTTCAACAAAGACTTGACACTCCTGGACGTCCTCCACCCGTCCCCTTCAGGGGGGCACTTCATTGGGACACTCAAAATATAGTAAATATTTTTATATAGATATAAACATATAAAATTAAGTTTTTTTTAAAAATACGACACTTTATGCCAGAACCAAACCATCTTAACATCATCTTCTTGAAATGTCCACCATCAGCTGCACCCTCCCCTCTGATAAATCATCATATCCCAACACCTTCACCTCCAACATTCGCCTTTCGAGCTACCATCCTCCACCCAAATCTCCATTCCAATTATCTATCGATCAGCCCCCTTACCCCCAAATGTCGAGTGCCCTGCTGTACACATGCTGCCTGACATGCTGTCCATTCCAACGCCAGACCATTCACTCTGATCTCCTGCATCATTACTGAATACTTTCGCCTCGTTGATGTTTCCTACGACGAGGACGTTTGTCATAGTAAGCAGCAATGTTGCTTGAAGAAACGACTGTCAGGTATTAATGTTAAATCTTGAAATAATTCGGCCACTAACACAAACAAGCTTCCAAATCACCTTTAATCTCTCAGGCTGGTGTATTATTCCACACCTGTCAGTTATTCTATTTTAAATTAGAGTCGTCACTCCTTTACGCCCTCATCAATGTTCCATGCACGTGGACGACACCACATCTATCATCTTAATCTGTCAAAGGATACATGTGGCAACACATGGAAACCACTATTATTTCTTGAGAGAGTGAAATAACGGGGTGGGGGGGGGGTGGGTGGCGGTCAGGGAGCTTGGTGTGCAGTGTGGTTCATTTTGAAAATCAAACAATATGTACTTTCTCCAGTTGTAGCTTAACATCCCTTTCAGCCGTTTCTCATTCGCAGTCATCCTTACCAAAAAAAGGACAGTCTGATGAAAGTCTCAGATTTGAGATGAATGGCAGTGATTCATACATGACCAATTGGTATACCGTACTAATTTGTAATTTTGCTATTATGATTCAAGATTATAAATCAATCACCTAAGGGATGACCTCTCATCTGGTAAAAGCTGGGATAATACTTATGTTCAGTACTCCATTGTATATTAGATTGCGATTTTAGGAAAAACAATAAAAACTTGGTTCAGAGGAATGGTCAGGGATTGAGTTCTGTTCAAAGTTAGCAATGCATTTTACGTAGATTTAGAATTGCCTGTTGGATAAACAAGAACACGATGTTGAATTCCAGGAAGGAGATCGACGAGTTTTATATTTTGGATTTGGATAAATCACAAATATATATTACTCTTGGATTTGGTGTCGGCATAAAATTCAGCATTGGAATCATAGAGAGGATTTTAATTCGTATTAAGGCAGTAATAAGGATCAAGAAGGTTTCTAGTTATAACTTTAACATTGTTTTACTTTAATGCTGGGTTTCGATGATGGATAGATTTGCACTTTTGAAAGAACATGCAGTTACTCTGAAAAGGGAAATGTGAGGACTTCAGATGGTGGAGATCAGAGTCGAGTATTTGTTGCTGGTAAAGCACAGCAGGTCAGGCAGCATTCGGGGGTGCGGGACAATCGAAAGTTTCGGCTCAAACCTTACGTCAGGAATTCCCAATGAAAGGCTGATGCCCGAAACGTCGATTATCCTGCTCTTCTGATATTGCCTGTCCCACAGTGATTTTTCATACATCACACTCTCGAAAACTATTCAGACGGATAGGTTAAGAGTTTAGCATGTAACATGGAGTTGTTCTTTGTCCGTTTTGGTGTTATTCTAATTCACGATGTTAAGTTTGATTGCAAAGAAATTTGTATGTTGTAAGAAGTGTAAGGCAACTATTTATGAACGAGCGAGATGCTAACGAAAGTACAGTGACAATAGGGAAGTATTTATCAAGAAAGCATAGCATTTGATGAGGAAGAAGTGCTTGATGAAAAGGTGTAGCGAAGTTGAACAACAAATTTGTTCCAGATAACATTCATTCAAGGACCTTGAAAAAGGGAGTTGAGGGAAATATATACTTTAAAGAAATTCTGCTTTTTCCTTTAATTAGCAAAAGTTGGGGAGGTGCCAGAATATTGGAATATTGCAACGGTATTGCTGAAAAGAGGTTGCAAAAGTAAAATCCGAAATTACAGGCTGGAATCACTACAGAAATTATAAATCAGGAAAGATTTGTTCATCACATGTCAAACGGTAACACGATTAGGAACATGGTTTCCCTCATGTAATTTGTGTCTTCAAAGTTGCCAGACGTTTTAGAAGAGGCAACAGAAATTTTGGACGAGTGTTGACATGTTATCAATCATGCTTTATTGAATTTCCACAGAACTTGTCATACATTTAATTAAGAATATGTGATGTAGTTGTCAGTATTACACCAAAAGCGCGAGGAGATGACTCCAGGTGCTCTCAGTTTTCCTGTTTCTAAATCAAAGTATTTATTTGGCAGCGTATTACATTGAACTCTTAAGTTCTTCCCTTAACGAGGAATAAGTCAATCCATAAATAAATGTGTTCATGTCACAACTCAAGTTGCGTGGCATGAATCCACCTCTAAGTCATATGAATTCAGACTTGCTATAATTCCTTGCATTTGCTCCTATAATGGTAAAAAACAGAAGAATGCAGCTGCCAGATATGCTGCCGAGGAAAAACACAAAGCTCATTCAACTCTCCATTTCAGCGTCTTTACACTTACCTTTGATGTTCTGACCTCTCAGTCTCTAACGGATGTGACTACTTAAATTTATGTGGCGAAGAATCAGAGCGTTCGGCAGCAAAACTAAAATAAATGGGAGCAATTGGATTGAAACCATACCAAAGTAATTATTTCACATTCATCCAAGATCAGTGTTATAGATTGGCTTTGTATAGCAGAACCATGGAACGTTGTCAGTTACATATCCAAATTCCTTGGAAGGCTAGTGAGGTATTTTTTGAAAAGGAAAAATAAAAACGCTGGTTGTTGTGAGACCTGCAGCTTCAGTTCTCTCAGTCCAATATTTTGGGTTTTGACAGTGACAAAGAAAAGGTCATAAGTCGTTCAAATGTGAAATTAACGTTGACTTCAACTCAACTTTCTGTGTGTCCCCGACGAAGAGCATGGACAACAGTACACATGTACAACAGACAACAGTGTAACAGTAAAAAATATAAGGTTAAAGAATCCGCTGTCGTATTGGATCTGCCATTTCCAAAGGCAGAAGGTACTGACTGGTAAAAGTCGAAAGGTCACAGTTTTCAAGGACCTGATCAGTATCATCGCAAATTTAAGTGCAAGTGAAAGAGCGAAACAATATAAATATTTTTGATCAATTTACTGTGACAAGAATGCAGGACCATCACTCGGTTTTGGTTGATCATTTGGTTACACATTCAAAAATCTCTGGTGAAGAAGAGTGCCAACAATAATTATGAAATATCAAAATATCTTAAAACAATTTCAAATGGTGGTTTCATCGTACACAAGTCCCAGACGGTAAAAGCTGAGCCATTCGTGTTCAGGGACCTTCGTGACGTTGTTTTGACAGATTCTGGAAGAGAACGGTCTGCTCAAAATATTTGAACATATTTCATAATTAGTAGCTAGAAGCAACTAAGTTAATGTCGTTTATTCTGATTTCCACAATCCTCACAAGTTACAACAAAAGAGAAGGGAGAAGTTAAAATGAACTGACGGTCGCTGCGAGAAAACATGTGTTTTGAAACTCAAAATAGCTTGTCATGCATAAAGGAATTCTAAGGAATGGCGATGAGTTCATTGTCCTTTGCAATTTTCATAAACAGTATGGCAATGAAAAGTAGAAACACATCATCAAAATAAACAGACATATAAAAAATTGAAATTATGCATAATTCGAAGAGATTTGTAAAGTGTTCCAAGAACGAAAGTTTAACATTCTACCTTGCAATTTGCAGACATATGAAATAGAAAGAGGCGCACGACATTCAGATCGCTCAGGTTGCTCTGTCATTCATGTGGTACTTGGCTGATCTGGTTGCAACTCAGATCCACATTCCCAACTTCCCTTGTTCAACTAGATATTATTCCCATTTACCTTAAAAATAGTTAACCACGTCATCGGAGAGTCAAACAGATATATTGATGACATACGAGGGTAAAAGAAATCATGTTTTTCTTAACGAGTGTTAGTCCAATATCCAAACAGTGTTATTCGGTTCTAGATGCGTCTGAAAGTGAAAATGTTCTCTTCACCTTTATTATTTTAAACAGCCCTCAGGGCAGTGCACGTTTCAATCAAGCCGTTTTAATGTCAGTAATCTCAGAGTTAGATCACATCTTAATGCGGTACGGAAAAGCTTAGTCTGCAATCTTTTTTTCCCTAAAATATATAGCCCGCTCATTTCAGGTAATATTCTGTTAAAACATATTGAACTGTTTCCTTCCTTGAATTAGGTGAACAGTATGAGTCCAGTCCTCCTATTGTAGTCTCATCAACGTGTTCTTTAGCTATGGATTTCAATATGATAAAATAAGATTCAACATATGTTTTGCTAATACAGTGAGTATCACGCTGGAAATCAATCTGCACTGTTCCCAGCATCGACATGCGATTGCAAAAAAAAAGACTGTTAGAGAAATTGTACACTTTGCCTGCGTTTCAGAAGCAGTTTAATATGAAACACGTTAAAAACTGGGGACTGCATCAATACATTATTTGAACGTGCTATATATCACTTCAGCAATAAATAACTACAAAAAGAAGAAGTATATCTATACAACGTTATCCAGAAATACGGGTAACCAATAAACATAATCCACCACTTCCTCAAAAACAAACGCAAACAAGTAGACACATCACAAACAAAATCTACAGCTACATTACCTAACTTCAATGGCATCTCGGAAATTACATCCAGACCACCCAGACGCCTTGGCATCCTGGGAGACCATAAACCTTCCAACACAGTTAAGTTGTCGACTGATGATCCTAAAGGAGACATTAGACACCACTATCAAAACTAATGTCATTTACGAGATACCATGCAAGATCTGTAGAAAAACACACTACATCGGACAAATTAGCAGGGAACTGGCCACCAGGATACATGAACAACAACTGGCCACGAAACATAAGACCCACTATCATTAGTTTTCATACATACCGGCAAAGAACGACAACACTTTGACTGGGAAAGAACACATACACCACAAGACAGACACAAGGAAGACCCGCATCTAAATTCTTAGAGGCATGGCATTCTAACCAGAACTGCATCAGTGAACGCATATGAATAACGACCTTATATACGTTCCCTTGAAAGAATGAACGGGAAATGACATCATCCACCTTAAGAATCGAAGACCTGTAAAAAGGAAGGCTGGACATACCACCACAGCTTCCCCAGAGAATCTCACTAAAAATGTTCCCTACTTTATACTTGCAAAATCTCTGAAAACAAACTATCAAGCTCAGCGACCCTCCTTACATACTTGTCATCAATCTGAGCATCAGAATTTCTCAAATATCGGTAGCATCAGATGATAGAGAGGTATGTCTGAGGAAGTGCTAACTCCTGAAGAATGCTGCATATGCTTGCATCCCAGCCATTGCTGCTAATTTCTGGTGAATGAATTAAATGCAGCTCGTACAGCTTTGTTGCATTTTTGGCATGATTTTGCACAATCACGCCCAGTGCATTTATAAATACTGCATGGATCAGAGAAACAATGCCATCTCGTTGTCAATGCAGATGTAGGAAAGATGCCAGAAATGCAGTTGCACTCGGGCTACATGAAGATGGAGACTGTGAAGCGGTACATATTGCTAATTCAAATTAGGACGGGACATATGCAATTAGTGGCAGGGTCTTAGGGAGTGTTTCCAGACTTAGGGAACATGCGGTGCAGGTTCGTAGATTTTTGAAGGTGATGCAGCAGGTAGACGTGATCGTTTGAATATTGAAATCGGAATGCCATTTTGCTGCTCTGCACTACATTGGTTAGGCCGCTTTTGGAGTACTGCTTTTAGGTTTTGACTCTGTGCTTTGAAATATTTGTGCTCAATCCGAAACGATGCAGAATTGATTCACATGGACGCTTCCAAGACTGGAAGGTTTCAGCTCGAGGGAGCGGCTGAATAACCTGGGGCTGATTGACCTGGGGTGCCGGAGTATTAGGGGTCCCGTGTCGAAGTTTCTAAAATCGTGAGGGGGCGTGGATAGCTGATGTATTTTTTCAAAGCGTAAGTGAGCCCAAAACATTCGAACATGCCTTTAAGGTGAGGGACGATTTTATATGTTCCGAACGAAATGCTTTTTCATGCAGAGTATGGTGCATCTATGGAATGACCTGCTAGAGGAAGTGGTGGAGGTACATTTAATTATATCTTTTAAAGTGGCATCTGGTTATTTGCATACTGTTTCCTGAAAGATGGCAGAATTTCATCCTAGAACATGTGTCTGCACGTATGCAGCTGCGTCAATGGCCTTTAAATTATACCACTGCGCTTTATCCGCCTCTGGTCAAAACCAATCAGACGCTTGACTACTTAGGAAAATGTTATGGAAGAGAAGACGAGACGATTATATTGGAAACCAATGTTTGCCAGTTAAAAATAATACAACTAGCTGACTGAGTGTATTACTTTCTCTTGAAAAGGAAATCGAGATTAAATTATCTCTTTTTCATCCCTGTGAAGGGATAGTGACTTGACTGCATTCAAACCATCACTTCTTCGAAACCAAAAAGCAGCCCAGTGCAATCTGAAATTCCTGATTAAAACACAGAGAGTCGAACATTTACCAAAGTAGCAGAGGTTCCAAGCATGATAATTC
>NW_025214855.1:44363-52993 GCF_004010195.1 Chiloscyllium plagiosum
TGCAGAGAGATTTGCTTCAGAAAATTGAGCTCTTTCGTCAAGCATGAAAGGTCATCCCTGAAAGTATGGCATTACCGTAACTTGCAGATGAAAGTCATTTCACCCAACAAGTTTCCATCTCCACCCGAGGAGCACGCCACCCTATTCCAGTAAACCAACATTTCGATAGTTAATCCACCTGAAACACCATGCTACTGTTTAATTGTGCAAGTCCAGTTCACATAAATTGCACGTCACTGGACTATAGGAGAAAGCAGAACATCCAGAGAACGTACAAACTCCACAAACTCTGAGGCGAGAATCAAAACTTGCAGTCGTGCCCATAACTGCACTATTGCAAACTTATGTTTGACACTTCTTCTTTCCAAAATGTACACATACTCAATTTGCATCTTTTTTGACTCAAACGAATTTAATGTCAAAATAACTAACACAAGTATTAACATAGCTCCCTTGATGTACTTTCATGAGTGTTTGTTTCAGTTACTATGAAACAACGTGGAATCTTGTGAACGTGCCAGTTCGCCTCCGTCATGTTTTTCCCATTCATTCAGCAGACGAGGTTCTGGTTGATGAGGTCATCATTTATGGCCAATCTGTAACTGCCAAGAAGCCAGTTACGAATCAACTACATTGTTGTGGGTCTGGATTCACATGCATGCCAGGGCAGGTAAAAACAAAAGTAGCCCTCTCTAGAGACAATTCCTCACATAGAATTTTGTCCTGAATACTGATAGTTGATTCATGAATATATTAAAAGCTTAATTCCAGATTTTTGGAATAAGTTTTAACTTTCTGCAGGAATTCCAGCTTTGCGACCCCAGAATGCTGCCTGCGTCTCTGCATTAACTATCCAAATATAATACCACCAGGCCATCACCTCTTCCTTATCTTGGGTTATTGTTTCCTAATACTTGGGTCTCTTCTCTATACATGACAACACCAACAACGAAAGATAAACTTGTTCTCAGCTGTTCATTTAGCGTCATCTTCACCAATCCATTAAAATCTGCTGCAATTATTTTTAAAAAATCTTTGTGACACATTTCTGTCAACTTTACCTTTCACACTACAACGACAGATCCATGATGTCCCAGACATTATTCGTGATTAATGATTTTGTTCAACTTCAACACAGTCGAGAGATTTTCAAAGAACATTCACGGGCATTTCCACAACTTCTGCTTTATAAAATATCTAGTGCTGCGATCACTTGCGCTGACAGTGTCGAAACGGCAGAGATTCCACATTATTGGAAGAAAATAATAGTTTATATGTGAGCTTGCATATTATACTGAATGTCATCTAAATCGGAATAGGGTTGCAAAATCGAGATGATATTCAATCTTAAAATTTGGTCATCGGCAATGAGAGGACTTTGTTTTTTAAAAGACCCTTTGCGGGACAGCGATCTATTCTGATGAATGCATCGCATTTTCATGTCACTACTTTCTTCATTATCATTAATTGGGTGACATGAACGTACATGAGTCGCTGAACATGACACATCAAAATACAAGAAGCAAATAAAACTGCTGCAGAGTAACATTTGACCTTTCAAACCTTCGTGGATCCACATCCACTGTCTAAATCTGTCGCCGATTTTCTAAGAGTCTGTGTCACATCGGTCCCAGCCCAGTCATGCATCTATCCAGGTGCGTCTTGAAAGACGCTATCTTGCTCGCCGCTGTCTCTTCCACTGGCAACGCATTTTAGGCATCCATCACCTTCTGTGTTTCGAATCTTCCATGCATATCTCCCCTAAACGTTGCCCCTGTCACTTTGAACCCATGACCCCCAGTAATTCAGCCCCCCATTTCTGAAAAAGATCTTCTTGCTATCCGCCTTGTGCATAACTCTCGTTATTGTGTGGACCTCAATCAGTTCCCTCCTCAACCTTTGTATTCCTAATCAAAATAATCCTTATCGACCCAATCTGTCTTCATAGCTGGCGACCTCCATATTAGGCAACTCCTGGAGAACGTCCTCTCTGCAAAGCATCCATATCGTTTTGGTAATTTGGCAAGGGGAACTGTCAGCAATATTACAAATGTGATCGAACCAATGTCTGAAATAACTATAAGGTGACCTGTCAAATTTTGTACTCAGTATCCCGTCTGATGAAGGCCTCACAGACCACTCTATTGACCTGTGTTGCCACCTTCAGGGAACAATGGAACTGAACACCCAGATCTCTCCTTACATCAATTTTCTCCAGGAGATTTCCATTTATTGTATAGTTCGCTCCTGAACAGGATCTGCCAAAATGCATCACCTTGCACTTTCCCGAATTGAACTCTGTCTGCCAATTCCCTTCCCAACTGTCCAACATATCTGCATTCGGCTCTATTCTCCGACGGTTCCCTTCATTATTTGCACCAATCTGCTTCATCTGCAATCTTGGCAGTCAGACCATCTATACCTTCCTCCAAATCATGTATGTTTGTATCACAAACTCCACTAGTCACATGTCTCCATTCTGAGAAGCTCCAATCTACTATTGCTCTTTGTTTCCTGTGGCCCACCCAGTTCTTTTTAGATCTACCTTGTACACCATGGTCACCATTCGACTTCACCTTCTCCAGAACCCTTACATGGGGAAAGTTTCAAACACCTTAAAGACGTCCATTCGTATGATATGTACAGCCATTCTTTCATCAAACACCTTTGTCAAATCCTCTATTCTATTAATGTTGTAAGACATAACCTTTCCTCCACAAAACCATTATGCTTATCATTAATAAGCAAATATTCATCCAGATGGGAGTCGATCCTATCCTTCAATCTTCTCCAGCAACTTCCCTACCGCAGATGTCAGGCTCACCATTCTATAATTACGTGGATTATCCGTGCGACACTTATTAAACAAGTGGACAGCATTGGCAATTCTCCAGTCCTCCGGGACCTCACCCATGTTAAAGGATGCTGCAAAGATATCTGTTGATGCCCCAGGTATTTACTCTCTCTCTTTCCTCAGCAACGCGGGATAGATGCGATTTGGAGCTGGGGAGTTGTCCATCTTAATGCCTTTTAGGATATCCAGCACTTACTCCCTCCATAAGCTCACTTGAAGTCGAGTAATCAAACATCAGTTACCAATCTCAACATCCATTATGTCCCACTCCTCAGTGATTGTGAATGCAAAGTATTCGTTAAACGTCTCAACCATTTTCTCTGGCTCCACACGTATCTTTCATTTTTTTGTCTTTGATTGGGCCAACCCTTTCTCTAGTTTTCCTCTTGTTCATTACATATGAATAAAACGTTTTGGGATTTTTCTTAACCCTGTTTGCTAAAGATATCTCTTACCCACTTTTAGCCCTCTTAATTCTACGCTTCAGATTTGTCCTGCATTCCCGATATTCTTCCAAAGCTTCGACTGTCTTCAGAATCTGCCTGCCTAGACCTTTTCTATGCGTCCTTTTACTTGCAGCTGATTTTACACGTTAACCTATCTTCTTTGCTTCCCTAATTTTGATATTTCCATCCCTCATTTTCAAACGAAAAATCCCTCTGCACTCCAGTTAAACACTCTTTAAAAGACTCCCTCATATCAAACGTGGATTTATCTTCAAACACCTGTTCCCAATATACTTTACCCAGTTCCTGCCGAATTCAGATATAGTTGACCTTCCCCCAATGTAGCAATCTTCCTTTCGGGCCACAGTCGTCATTGTCCATGATGATTCTAAATTTTACGGATTTGTGAATATTATTCCCAAAGTAATCGCCATTTGAAACTTCAACCAAATTTTCCGAGCTCATTCCCCAACATCAGGTCCAGAATGGTCCCTTCCTATGTCGGACTACTTACAAAATGCTCGAGAAAGTCTTCCTGGATTCTGCTAAATATATTTACCTCCTTCTCGACCTCCAAGATGGACAGAATCCAAGTCAATACTGGGAAAAATAAAATATTCCATCTGCACTACACTTTTTTCTCCTGCATTTTTACATATATGTTGACATATTTATACTACTATCTCCCGCTCGCTGTTGAGAGGCCTGTAGGAAAGCTTCAACATTTATTCCGCATCCTCCCCATCTCTGAGCCCTGCCATATTCTATCATTCTTTGAGTCATTCATCGTGACCTCCTTCAGTATGGCTGTGGTATCCTCTTTGACAAGTAAAGCAAGTCGTCCACCTATTTTAGCTCCCGCTCTATCCCCACTGAAGCATCGAGATTCCGGGATATTTAATTGCAAGTAATGTGCTTCCGCCAAACAAGTCTCAATTATGTCAATGACATCATAATCTTAGGTGTCATTCCAAGCCCTTAGAAAAACTGCCTTACCAATTACACTTTCAGTATTAAAACAAATGCACCTCAGACGACCAGTCCCTTTTGCGCTTTTCATCTGCTCTCGACCTACTGACATCATTATCTAGTTCTAGTTTAGTTACCGCCATGTTACTGTCGACGAATCCCTCTTTAATCCCCAATCCCCTGCCTATTAGTTTAAGCCCTCTCCAACAGCGTTCACACAAGCATTGATTCCAGTCCGGCCCAGGTGTAGACCGTCTAATTAGTAATCATCCCACCTGTCCCAGAATCGATGAGAATGTCCCAACAAACGGAAACCCGCCCTCTTGCACCATCCCTCAAACCACACATTCATCCTGCATGTCCTTCACTCCTATTCTGTATAGCACCGGGCACTGTTGGCAATCATCAGATTATTATTTTGGAGGTCTTACTTTTTAGCTTGGTTCACAATTCCCTAAATTCTGATTGTAGGAGCTGCTCGTTTGTTTGTTTTTTTTCCGGAATTTCTGGCATTGGGTTCAGAGGGAAATCAGGCTGGTTAAACCAGGACAACGAAGGCAAAGACTGGGAAGGAGATTCCAAAGAGACCGTGCAAATACATTAGGGCGAGAGACTAGACAGGGGCACAATAAGTCCCTTAAGGAACAATAAAGCCGTCTATTTGTTAAACCGCAGGAAACGAATTCTCCACATTGTACAACTATTTTACTGCATTATTTACTGTGAAGTAAGAAATGTAAGTTAGTGAACTTTGTTAAATTAACAGTGATGTCTCGAAAAGCGTCCACATTCCTGAGGAGGAAGTCCTGGAGACCTTAAGGGCAGAAAAGTAGATGCATCTTCGGGTCTTGATTAGTTGTAACCCAGACGCTTGTGGGTAGCTCAGGAAAAGATTGTTGTATCCATTGCTAAAATATTCGCATTATCGAAGTTCCATGTGGGGTGCTGGAAGAACAGAGTGCACGTAATGCTGTGCCTTCTTTTTTTAGGAATGTTGCAAGAAAAAGCTGGAAAATTCTAAAACTTTGAGCCTGACGTTAATGGTGGATGGATTGTCGGAGGGGATACTGAGGGACAGCAAATCAATTCAGTTGGAATAGCAAGGACAGGTTTGGCTCCGACCTCAATAATCATGAAGAAATTTGAGAGGCTAGTTATGGCCCACACCAACTCCAGTCTCCCAGTCTGACCTGCTGCCCGATAATTTGCTGACACTATGTAACGGGTTCACAACTGATGCCATATCTGAGACCTGCACACATCCCTGGAACATCTTGACGACAAGAACACCTGCACCAGACTCCTGTCCATTAACTAAAGCTCCACCTTCAAAATCATTATCCCTTAAAGACTAATCACAAAACCTCACGACCTTGGTATCGGTCTACACTCTGCAACTTGAACCTCAGGTTTCTGACTCACAGATTGCAATCGTGAAGATAGGTTTAAACCACCTCCTCCAAAATAACACTCAACACAAAAGCTGCTGAAGGATGTGTTCTCAACACCCGACAGTACTGCCTGTACACCCACGGCTGCGTCCACAGCCCCTTACTGTACTCCCTATAAACCCACGGATGTGCCCTCAACCCCCCTACTGTTTTACCTGTACACCCATGTCTGTGTCCGCAGCCCCCACTGTCCTCCATGCACACCCAGGTCAGTGACCTCAGTCCCTTACTGAACTCCATGTACACTAACAGCCGTGTCCTCAGCCCCCCACTGACCTCCTTGTACAACCACGGCTGTGCTCTCAGCCCTCGACTGTCCTCGCTGTACACCCACTGCTGTGCTCTCAGCCCCTTAGTGTAATAACTGTACACTCACGGCTGTGCCATCAGCCAATTACTGTACTCCCTGTAACCCACTTTTTTTTCCATAGCGCCCTACTGTCCTCCCTACTGTATTCCTACGGCTGTGTCGTCAGACCCCCACCCCCACTATCCTCCATGAACACTAATGGCTGTGTCCTCAGACCTCTACTGTACTCCCTGTACACTCACAGCTGTTTTCTCAGCCCCCTACTATCCTCCCTGTACACCCACGGCTGTGTCGTCAGCCTCCTACATACTCCTTGTACACCTACGGCTGTGTTTCCAAATTCTAAACAAAGCCAGCTACAGATTCGCTGATGACATCACTACAGCAGTGCGGATATCGAACAACAACAATTCGGAATACAGAAAGGATATAGAGGGCTTGGTGTGATGGTGAATTGATAATGACCTGTCTCTCTAATGCAGCAAATATAAAGGACTGATCATTGACTTTAGGAAGAAAGGAGGGGAACACGCTCCATCGACATCAAACGTTTGAGGGAGTGAAGAGCATCAAGTCCCTCAGAGTGATGGTAACTGACGGCCTGTCCTGAACTTCTCACATAGTTCCGACGGTTCAACAATACCTCTCCTTCCTCAGGTGGTTGGGGAAATTCAGCATGCGCTACTGCTACAGATACACCATTGACAGCGTACTGTCCCAGTGCGTGACAGCCTGGTAGGACAACTGCTCTACACAGGACGGTCAGAAACTACAGAAGGTTGAGTGCACAACTCTGAACAACACGGACTCTAATATCCCAACCATTGACTCAATTTACACGGCTCGTTGCCGCAGAAAGGCTGACAACATCTACCCCAGATTACTGTGGGAAGGGAGAAAGGAAATAGCTGTGGCATTAATGGATATCTTTTTAGCAACCTTGAACACTGCTGAGGTCCCACAGGGCTGGAGAATTGTTAATCTCCTTGTTTAAGAAAGGTAGTAGGAAAAATCCAGTCAATTATAGACCGGTGAGACTGATGTCAGCGGAAGGGAACCTGCTGGAGAAGATACTGAGGGGTAGGATGTATTCTTATTTGAATGGAAATAGTCTTATCAGTGATAGGCAACATGGATTTGTGCAGAGAAGGTCATGTCTTACCAAATCAATAGAATTCTTTGAGGAAGTGACAAAGGTGATTGATGAGGAAGAGACTGTAGATGTCATGTATGTGGACTTCAGGAAAGCGTTTGATATCTTTCCCCACGGTCGGGTTATGGCGAAAGTGAAGTCACATGGTGCGCTAGCTCCGTGGATAAAGAACTGGCTGGGCAACAGGAGGCAGAGAATAGCAGGGGAAGGGAGTTTCTCAAAATGGAGAACTGTGACCAGTGGTTTCATTTAAGATGTTTCTGGAAAGATACATGAATGGGCAGGGAGCAAAGTGATACAGATCCTTAGAAAATAGGCGACAGGTTTAGAAAGAGGATTTAGAACGGCGCAGGCTTGGACCAACGAATGGCCTGTTTCTGTGCTGGAATGTACTTTGTTCTAACATTACCAAAACCCATCAGACCCTAGTAATGGTCTCCTCCAACTTCTTCAATCAGGTTAAAAGATACAGAAGCTTGAAAACACAGAGCAGCTGTTTCAGGAACAGCTTCTTCCTGACTGTTATTAGACTGATGAATGTACTCTCTAATATCAGATAATGCTGATCTTGTTCATGCTGATCTCGCCTCGCGCACGCCCTTTGCAGCGTAACCTACATGCCTCGCAGTCATGTTTTACAGCCATTGTTCTGTACATCCTTGCTTACTATGATTTGTCTGTACATCTTGGTCCAGATCAAAGTAAATCCACAACTCCCCCCATCACCAGCTCCCTTCAGTGCTCACTCCGAGCTCTCTCCGGTCCTCACCCCCACTCCTCCCATTCCCCATTCCTAGCTCATTGTGACCGTATCGTCAGCTCCTTGTGTGCTTTGTATCTCACTATTTCTCCCACACTATCTGTTTGCCTGTGTTCTGTTTTTCTCTGTCTTCTGTTTCTTTACCTGAACTTACTATCTCCCCTCCTTCCTTTTCATGTGATTGATTCTTGTTTTGTTTCCTTTCCCAGTTTAACTGACTGTCCTTCTGTTTCCCTCGCTGTATTCCCTCTCTCCTTTTACGTGTCTGTCTCTTTTCGCCTCATTATGATGGTGATGGCTTCTCTATTCTTTTGAAGCATGTGAAGGCTCTTTGGTTGGATGTTGGCAATACAATGAACTCAATTGTGTTTTGGTATCTTGGACATAATTTAAATTTATTGATTAAATTTCAATTGTTGTCAAAACAGCAACCAGAACTTGGATATCCATTTAACAACCAATTGTTACATCTAAATATTTTGGAACTGCCTTCTCCAAGTGATCTGAATTCTGGCAACTGAAAGCATTCTGTTCATGTGCATAATAGTGTGACGGTAACTGCTCTTCCCAGGACCATAAGAAACTACAGACGGTTATGTGCACAGCCCAGACTATCATGGAAGACATTCTTCCATCCATTTATACTTCTCATTGTCAGCGAAAGGCTGGCAACATCAGATATCTCTC
>NW_025214856.1:0-941 GCF_004010195.1 Chiloscyllium plagiosum
CTAAATTCTGTTTTGTTTTCCTATGAGTGAGATTTGTATTTATTGAAAGAGAATACTATTAGAATCTTGTTTTATTCGGGACTAGTTAGTAATTAGAAGGGATTTATTCGGTTTGTTAACAGATTAGTTAAATTTTGTTCATTGTTAGAGCTAGATAAATTGTTACTTGCTTATTTTAAAATTAGTGGTTAAAAATTCTTCGCACAAACTTAGTGGTTAAAAATTAATCTCTGACACTCAAAGTTTCTGAAAAGCAGATAAAACGACTTTTCACTTTTTTTTAAACACATGAGGTGCTCCTATTTGGGTATTTCTGTTTTATTTTTGGGGTGGGGAGGGTCAAACTCCGCTTCACAACATAACAATCATGGCACACTTATACCAGTATCTCAAATGTCAGACATGATCCTATTGAATGGCGGACCAGGCTCAAGGGACCAAATGGCTTACTCCTATTTCGTATGGTCTTATGGTTTTAGAAGAGAGAAATCCGATGTGATGTAAATAAAAAAGCAAAGCAAAAATCAGGGTGATCAATGGGGGAACAAAGTCAGAGCAAAGAGATATCCATCATTGGAACTTGGGACCTATTACTACACAATTAATGTTATGATAATCAAACCTGGAGTACAATATTTGCTCCACTTGGAAGCCACTCTGTTGGGATTCTATGATTCTTGGTCTTATGTTTATGTACAGGGAAACCTCGATGATCCGAACGTGATGGGCGGGCACTATTTTGTTCGGATAATCGATTATTTGATTAAATGCCTTTCCTCTGGGACTCGGAGTTTTTAAAGTCTGCTCCTCATTCAGGAGCTGCAGCAACACACAGCACGCGAGGCCTCACCTCAACACTGCACCCCTGCCCCCAACCACGTCGAACACCGCCACCCCGCCCCAACCCGCTGCAACCCCTTCCAACACCAGCTCCCGCCCCC
>NW_025214856.1:1196-3924 GCF_004010195.1 Chiloscyllium plagiosum
TCTTCCAAGTGTGGCTGCACCAGAGATTTATACAGCTGCAAGATGACCTTGTGGCTCGAAACTCAATCACTCTACCAATAAAAGCGCCTTCTTAATAACTCTATTAACCTGGGTGACAACTTTCAGGGATCTATGCACATGGACACCGAGATCTCTCTGTTCATGTACACTACCAAGAATCTTACCATTAGGCCAGTACTCTGTTACCTCTTCCAAAGTGATTCACCTCACTCTTTTTTTCTGCATTCAACTCAATTTTCCACCTCAGCCCAGCTTTCCGCTTATCAGTGTCCCTCTGTAAATTCCAACATCTTTCTGGACTCTCCAGAACTCCACAGACTTTACTGTCATCTGCAACTTTACTAACCCATTCTTCTACGTCCTCATCCAGGTCATTTGTGAACATGACGAACAGAAGTGGCCCCAATACAGATACTTGTGGTACACCACCTGTACCTGAACTCCATGGATGAACATTTCCCATCAACCACCACTCTCTGTCTTCTTTCAGCGAGCCAATTTCTGATGCAAACCGCAAAATCACCCTCAATCTCATGCTTCCTTATTTTCTGTAATAACCTACCGTGGGGAACCTTATCAAATGTTTTACTGAAATCCATATACAACGCAACAAATGCTTTACTTTCATCTACCTGTTTGGTCACCTTTTCAAATAACTCAGTAATGATTGTCAGGCAAAAAACTACCCTTCACAAAACCATGTTGACTATCTCTAATGAAACAATTCATTTAGGGATGAACTCATTTAGAGTTTTTCTTGATCCTACCTGCCAAAGACTTCTCATAGAGTCATCGAATCATAGAGATGAACAGCACGAAAAGAGACCCTTCGGTCCAACTCATCTATATCGACGAGATATCCCAACCTAATCTGGTCCCATTTGCCAGCGCTTGGCCAAAATCACTTGAAACTCTTCTCATTCAAATACCCATCCAGATGCCTTTTAAATATTACAAGTGTACGACCCTCCACCACATCCTCTGACAACTCATTGCACACACGCATGTCCTTCTGCGTGAAAAATGTGCTCTTTCGGTCCCTTTTATATCTTTCCCCTCTCACTCTAGACCTATACGCTCTTGTTCTGGACTCTGCCAACCCAGGAAAAGACTTTGTCTATTTATTGTATCCATCCCCCTCATGATTTTGATAACCTCTGTGATGTCACCCTGCAACCTCGGACACTCCAGGGAAAACAGCCCCAGCCTATTCAATCTCTCCCTATTGCTCAAATCCTCCAACCCTGGCAACATCCTTGTAAACCTTTTCTGAAACCTTTTAAATTTCACACCATCCTTCTGATAGGAAGGAGACCAGAATTGCACGCAATGTTCTAAAAGTGGCCCAAACAACATCCTGTACATCTGCAACATGATCTACAAACTCTTATTCTCATTGCTCTGACTAATAAGGGAAAGCATACCAAACACCTTCTTCACTATCCTATCCAGGTGTGACTTTACTTTCAAGGAGCTCTGAACCTGCACTCCAAGGTCTCTTTGTACACCAACACTTCCGAGGACCTTACCATCCATTCAAGATCCTATTGTAATCTGAGGTAACCTTCTTCACTGTCAACTGTACCTCTAATTTTTGTGTAATCTGCAAACGTACTAACCATACCTCCAATGTTCACTCCAACTCATTTATATAAATAACAAAAAGGTGGTGGACCCAGCACTGATCCTTGTGGCACAGCACTGGTCACAGGCCTCCAGTCTGAAAAACAAGCCTCCACCAGCAATCTCGGAATTCCACCTTCGAGCCAATCCTCTATCCAAATGGTAAGTTTGTCCCATATTCCGTGAGATTTAACCTTTCTAATCAGTCTCCCATGGGGAATATTGTCGAACAACTTACTGAAGTCCATATAAATCACATCGATCGTTCTGCCCTATCAATCATCTTTGTTACTTCTTCAATAAACGTAATCAAGTTTGTGAGACATGATTTTCCCCGCACAGAGCCATGATGACAATCCCTCATCAGTCCTTGCCTTTCTAACTACATGTACATCCTATCCTTCAGGATTTCCTCCAACAACTTGCCGACCACCGACGCAGTCTTACTGGTGTATAGTTTCCTGGCTTGTCTTTATCACCTCTCTTAAACAGTGGCACACGCTAGCCAATCTCCAGTCTTCTGGCATCTCACCTGTGACGATCAATAATACAAATATTCAGTAAGGGGCCCAGCAATAACTTCCGCAGCTTCCCACTTTGAAGGGTACACCTAATTAAGTCCTGGGGCTTTATCCATTTTAATTCATACGAAGACACCTAGCGCTTCCTCCTTTGTAATGTGGACATCTTTCAAGATTTCGCCATCTATTTCCCTGCATTCTATATCTTCCATATCCTTCTCCACAGTAAGTACTGTTGTAAAATACTCGTTTAATATCTCCCCCATCTCCTGTGTCTCCACACAAAGGCCGCCTTGCTGATCTTTGAGGGGCCCTATTCTCTCCCTCCTTACCCTTTTGGGTCTGATGTATTTGTAAAAACCTTTTGAATTCTCCTCAACCCTATTTGCCAAAGCTATCTCATGTCGCATTTTTGCCCTCCTGATTTCCCTCTTGAATGTACTCCAACTGCCTTCATACTCCTCGAAGGATTAACTTGATCCATCTTGTTAACCTAACATATGCTTCCTTCGTTATCTTAAGCAAACGCAAAATTTCTCTCGTCATCTACATTCCCTTTCATC
>NW_025214856.1:4704-6108 GCF_004010195.1 Chiloscyllium plagiosum
TGGGAACCTAGACTGTAGATTTAGGGTGCAGGACCTGGAGTGTAGGGAGGTTAGGAACATGGCAACAATCTCAAAGACGTGTGCCTGTAAACAGGAAAGTGGCTTGAAGTGTGTATACTTCAATGCAAGAAGTATACGAAATAAGGTAGGTGAACTTGCAGCGTGGGTTGCTACCTGGGATTTCGATGTTGTGGCTATTACGGAGACATGGGTAGAACAGGGACAGGATTGGCTGTTTCAGGTTCCAGGGTTTAAGTGTTTTAGTAGGGTCAGAGGTGGGAGTAAAAGGGGGGGAGGTGTGGCATTGCTTGTCAAAGATAGTATTACAGTGGTGGAAAGGACGATGGATGAAGACTCGCCATCTGAGGTAGTTTGGGCTGAGGTTAGGAATAGGAAAGGTGAGGTCACCCTGTTCGGGGTTTTCTACAGGCCTCCTAATAGTCCTAGAGAGGTAGATGAAAGAATTGCGAGGAGAATTCAGGAGAAGGGGAAAGTAATAGAGTGCTTGTTATGGGGGCTTTAACTTTCCAGATATTGACTGGGAAAGCTATAGCTCGAGTTCGTTAGATGGGTCGGCGTTTGTCCAATGTGTGGAGGTGGGTTTCCTGACACAATATGTAGACCGGCCAACAAGAGGTGAGGCCATACTGGATTTGGTTCTGGGTAACGAACCAGGCCATGTGTTAGAATTGGAGGTAGGTGAGCATTTTGGAGACAGTGACCACAATTCGGTGACTTTTACTCTCGTGATGGAGAGGGATAAGTGTGCACTGCAGGGCAAGAGTTATAGCTGGGAGCAGGAAAATTATGATGCGGTGAGGCACGACGTAGGATGCGTGGCTTGGAAAAGTTGGCTTCAAGGGAAGGGCGCAATTGATATGTGGAGCTTGTTCAAGGAGCAACTATTGAGTGTCCTTGATAAGTATGTACCTGTCAGGCAGGGAGAAAAGGGTCGTGTGAGGAAACCGTGGTTTAATAAGGAATTGGAATCCCTTGTAAAATGGAAGAGGGCGGCTTATGTAAAGATGAGGTGTGAAGGTTCAATTGGGGCGATTGAACGTTATAAGGTAGCCAGGAAGGATCTGAAGAGAGAGCTAAGAGCAGCAAGGAGGGGACATGAAAAGTCCTTAGTTGGTAGGATGAGGGAAAACCCTAAGGCTTTCTATAGGTATGGCAGGAATAAAAAAATGACTCGGGTAGGAATAGGTCCAGTCAAGGATAGTAGTGGGAAGTCACGTGTGGAGGCTGAAGATATTGGGGAGACACTGAATGAATACTTTTCGTCAGTACAGGAACAGGACATTGTTGTCAATGTGAGTACTGAGTCACAATTAAGTAGAATGAATGGCTTTGAGGTATGTAGGGAAGAGCTGTTGGAAATTCTGGAAAGGGTGAAAATAGACA
>NW_025214856.1:6213-8264 GCF_004010195.1 Chiloscyllium plagiosum
GGAACCATTTTGCCTAACCATTATTGCTGGGAATCTTCTAGAGCCTGTTGGTAAGGAAGGAATTGCATGGCAGTTAGAAAAGCTAAACCCAGAGTGGCATGGTTTTGTGAAAGGAAAACTACTTTTGTTCTGTAAAATCATACATTTTTTTCTGGAGATCCTGAGAATGTCAAGATTAGAGTCATACTAGAAAAGCACAACAGGTCAGGCAGCATCCAAGGAGCAGGAAAGTCAATGTTTTGAGCAAGAGCCCTTCATCAGGAACTCCTGAGAATGTGACTAACAGCCGTGATAAAGGGAACTGATCAACATGAGGCTTTCCAGAGATTTTCCACAAGATATGATACGAAAGTCGGAGGAGTTGTTGACAGTGAGGAAGGATGTGTCAGGTTACAGCGGGATATAGATAAGTTGCAGAGCTGGGCAGAAAGGTGGCAAATGGAGTTCAATGTAGTTAAGTGTGAGGTGATTCACTTTGGTAAGAATAACAAAAAGATGGGGTACTGTGCTAATGGTCGGATACTTGGTAGTGTGGTTGAGCAGAGGGATCTTGGTGTCCATGTACACAGATCTTTGAAAGTTGCCACCCAGGTAAATAGTGCGGTGAAGAAGGCATATGGGGTACTGGCTTTTATTGGTAGAGGATTTGAGTTCCAGAGTCCTGAGGTCATGTTGCAGTTGTATAAGACTCTGGTGCGGTCGCATCTGGAGTATTGTGTGCAATTTTGGTCGCCATACGAGAGGAAGGATGTGGAGGCACTGGAACGGGTTCAAAGGAGGTTTACCAGGATGTTGCCTGGCATGGTAGGAAGATCGTATGAGGAAGGGGTGAGGCACCTGGGGCTGTTTTCATTGGAGAAAAGAAGGTTTAGGGGTGACTTGATAGAGGTGTACAAGATGATTAGGGGTTTAGATAGGGTTGACCATGAGAACCTTTTTCCACGTATGGAGTCAGCTATGCCGAGGGGGCATAGCTTTAAATTAAGGGGTGGTAGGTATAGGACAGATGTTAGGGGTAGATTCTTTACTCAGCGAGTCGTGAGTTCATGGAATGCCCTGCCGGTAGCAGTGGTGGACTCTCCTTCTTTATGGGCATTTAAACGGGCATTGGATAGGCATATGGAGGATACTGGGCTAGTGTAGGTGAGGTGGGCTTGGATCAGCGCAACATCGAGGGCCAAAGGGCCTGTACTGCGCTGTATTTTTTTTATGTTCTATGTTCTATGTTTCTCAACTGTACCAGTCTCGGATTGATATGTTTCCTCACTATTTCTTTGGGTCCCCCATCCCTCCCCACCTAACTAGTTTAAATCCTCCCAAGCAGCTCTAGCAAATCTCTCTGCCAGTATATTAGTCCCCTTCCAATTCAGGGGTAAACCATCCTTCTTTAACAGGTCATTTTTTATCCCAGAATATATTCCAATGTTGCAGAAATGTCAATCCTTCTCCCATGCACCTGCTCTTCAGCCTCAGATTCATCTGCTCTCTCCTCCTATTCCTATCCTCACTAGCTTGTGGCACCGTGATTAATCCAGATATTAGTACTCTCAGGGACCTCCTTTTTAAATTCCTGCCATACTTTCTATATTTTCCCTTCAGAATCTCATCCATTTACCTTCCTATGTCATTTGCGTTCAATGTGTACAATGACCTCCTGCTGGTCCGCCTCCACCTTGAGAACATTCTGCTGAAACATCCTTGATCCCGGCATCAGGGAGGCAACACACCATTCTGATTTTTCGCTGCTGGCCACGGAAGCAAATATCTGTACCTTTGACTAGAGAGTTTCCTAACGCAATCGATCGCTTGGAACGCCTGTCACCTCCTCGCTCTTTTTAGCTGTCTCTTTAGGTCCTTCCTGGCTCACCGTAAATTCTCAAGCGCCTTAACTAAGCCTTCACGATTCACTAAACTTGCTCGAACAACTTTCTCCCTGTCTGACAGGTACATTCCTCTCAAGGACACGCAGTAGCTGTTCCTTGAACAAACTCCACCTTTCAATATACAGTCATAGAGTCATAGAGATGTACAGCATTGAAACAGACCCTTCA
>NW_025214856.1:8513-17582 GCF_004010195.1 Chiloscyllium plagiosum
GTTTCACAGCATCTTTCCGATAGGAAGATGACCAAAATTGCACGCAATATTCCAACAGTGGCCTAAATAATGTCCTGTACAGCCGCACAATGACCTCCCGACTCCTATACTCAATACTCTGACCAATAAAGGAAAGCATACCAAACGCCTTCTTCACTATCCTATCTTCCTGCGACTCCACTATCAACGAGATATGAACCTGCACTCCAATGTCTCTTTGTTCAGCAACACTCCCTAGGACCTTACCATTAAGTGTACAAGTCCTGCTAAGATTTGCTTTCCCAAAATGCAGCACCTCACATTTATCTTAATTAAACTCCATCTGCCACTTCTCAGCCCATTGGCCCATCTGGTCCAGATCCTGTTGTAATCTGAGATAAGCCTCTTCGCTGTCCACTACACCTCCAATTTTGGTGTCACCTGCAAACTTACTAAGTGTACCTCTTATGCTCGCATCCAAGTTTGAGCTTATAAATGACAGTACCAAGCAATGACCATCAAGCGAATAAGTACCCATCTCCAATTTGCTTCCTGTGACATCACTGAATGCATAACTGTCAACAATTTGGACCTATCATTGTCAAGAAAATGACTTGGTCCAGCCATAGTACTGCTGTAGTCACAGAGTTATGTCAGATACAATGATAGTTGTGGTGATAAGCTCCCTGCCTGCCTATCCAAAACAGAGAATAGCTCAAGGTGAGGTGAATGCTCTCCATGTATCTGCCTGGGTGCAGCTCAAATGCAGCATTGAGTGCAACACTCACAAAGCTCCACTTTGTGCAGGACAAACACGCAATGAATCGGTTTGCTAAATATCACATTCAGTACTCACTCCCTTCACCAATGACACGCATAAGCAGCAATGAACACCACATACAAGATGCAAACTAGGACCACAGCAACTCTCTTTCAACAGCACCTCACAAACATGACCAAAGGCAGCAGACGCATGGAAACACCATCACATAAAAGTTGTTCAGTAAGGCAGATCTCCAAAATCATCACGAAGGTGATTAGAGCTGTGCAATGAACACTGGCCTGGCCATGAAAGCTCACATTCCAAGTGCCAGTATCCCCACGTCTTCAAGACGATATCTCTGAAACTGATGAGTGAGTCGTGTCGAAGGGAACGTTCTGGATGACAGCTAGCATGAGAACGGTCAAGGTCATTCCATACACGTACCACCCTCTGCGTGAAAAAGTTGCCCCTTAGGTCTCTTTTATATCTTTCCCCTCTCATACTAAACCTATGCCCTCTAGTTCTGGACTTCCCGACCGCAGGGTTGATGCTTGGTGATGAGGTTCTGTCGAATTTGGGGCATCATTTATTCGAATGCATCATCAGTGTCATAGTTTATTTTTCTGAATCCAATGACGTTCCCAACTCTTGCTGGTCTCAAAACCTTATGCTTCAATTGACTCTGATTTGTAGTGATCGATGCTTTGGTGTTCCCTGCTCCAGATACCTTCACTGAATGAAGTGTCGGTTCCCTTGTCTTCAAATGTGGATCAATTTTGCGAATTTCAGAGTTGAGACAACGCTTTCTGTACAGGGATGTTCAAATGCCATGGAGTGGTCTTAGTAGGGAGCATTCTTCTGTACTGGGAAGCTGGCTGTGTATTGGGAAGCTCCATTTTATTTTATTTATTAAAGGTGTCACTGCCTCGGTCAGCACTTATCACCCTTTCCTAATTGCCCAGAGACCAGGAAAGAGTCAACCAGGATATTCTAGACCTGGAGTCACATGTAAACCAGACCAGGTAAGGATGACTGTTTCCCCTACATAAAGGGCATTACTGAATGTGATGAGATTTCCTTCCCAACAACTGACAGCGGTTTTATTGCCACGCTTCAAAATTATAAGTCTACATTATTTTTGAATTGAAATTCCATTATCTGCTGTGGCAGGTATTCAAACCAGTTCCCCAGAACGTTGTGTTAGTTCCTGAATTAATAGTCCAGTGATAAAATTATTAGGCCATCACTACCCCCAATCTTTAGCATTTTGTCAGAATCCAGGGAGGTTGCTTCAGAAACCAAATTAAAGTACACTGTTTGGGTCTTGGAGCACGAACTGTTGTCTAATTCTTGTGAAGTCCACGGAGAGTTCTGATTGAACAGTGGCGATTCCTCGCCCCAGTGTGTTCTCTGAATCTGGGAGGAGGATCTCTATTCACAAGGAGAGGAGGTTTGTTTGAGTGCGAACTGTGGAATATAGTCTGGGTTAGGTGGTGGGGTGAGTGGTATGGGCGTGGGGATTGGGCAGACCTTACTAAATGTTGAAGTTCTTCGGATTGTGGTGGATATCCAATCTTGTACATGCTGGTTGGATTAATACCTTCATAGCTCAGACTGCCAGGGTGTTCAGAGTATGGGACTCAATGTCCTGTTACTTGTTTGTTCATATTTGGGAAGCCATCCATTCCTGGATATTATACAGTGATTCAATGCCCTGTACTGCCATTCATATCGCATGGATGTACAATTCTAATGGCAATCTCAACTGTGGAGGCTCAACAGAAGTTTTGTCACCCAAGTCTCTGTTAGGTGTCTTCCATTCTTTGTTTTATTGATCCTGCATATCTTTGTGTGGATGTTATGATCTTACGGACAACTCCAGCCAGTCAGAGTAACCTATAAAGGTACTGAAATCAGCCCCTGTCAACCCCAATAAAATGTTATGGACACAACTGCATTTCTGGGAGTAATCTGCTTCTCACTTTCTTCCCTTCGCCTTTCAAAAGTGCAAATGATACAGTTCAGGAGTTCAAATTTTGTAAACTTCATATGACATGGCACAACAATTATCTCTGTGTTAAAATTCATCCCATACAGTCTGGGCTCAGGCACAGAAATGTTTGATCAGTTACTTCAAGTTCATTTTTTCTCCTTTCTTTCTCTTATAGTAAGTCTCGTGACGATTGTCTTCTTGGCTCGGGGCAAAAGTGGTCTTTCGTCATGCAGCAGTTGCTACCTGGTGGCCATGGCAACGTCTGATCTACTGTTCATTGCTTTTGAGGTCATACTTCTTCGATTTCCATTTTATTATTATCCACCATGTTTCCTGGACATCACTCCCGTTTGTTGCGTTCTCTATGCCCTGAGCTGCTTGACCATTGATTGTTCTGTCTGGTTCACTGCCGCTTTTTCTTTTGATCGATTTGTCGCTATTTGTTTTCATCAGATGAAATCTCAGTATTGCACAGAGAAAACCGCAATGAGGGTTCTCGCAACAATCTGCATTTTCTTTTCTTTAAAAAATATTCCCAACTACTTTCGATATAAACCTGTAAAAATTATCAACGATGCTCCATGGTATTGTAAAACCAGGTTCAGTTATTATAATGGCCTTCAGTGGTCAAGTTTTAAATATTTTGAACAATTCTTAACACCAATGTTCCCATTCACTTTCATTCTCTTTCTCAATATTCTGACTGTCAGGCACATCTCTGAAGCGATGGAAGTACGGAAGGGACTGAGGGGTCAGAGAAACACAGCGAATGATCTCGAAGTAGAGAGCAGACGGAATTCTGTAATTTTACTCTTTTCCATATCTGCCAGCTTCATACTTCTCTGGTTGATGTATATTTTATATATTTTTCACGTCGGTCATTCCTTGCATCGCGCTGCTTTTCGTCTCTTTCTACAAGCTGCCTTAATGCTGCGGAACCTAAGTTGTTGCACAAATGCTTTTATTTATGTGGTGACTCAGAAAAACTTCAGAGACCAGTTAAAGTATGCAGTAAAATATCCAGCTATAAAAGTAATTCGATTGATGAATAAATCCAAGTAACAAAGAGCCAACGGGAGATGCAGCAGATAATGTGAGGTCCACATGAGGATTGGACTGAAAGGAGAAGGAGGAGCAGCAACATGATAACACTCCTTTGCTAATGGGCAGGGAATGACTCCAACTGCGGGGCAGAATGAAAGAGACAGGAGGAGGGAAGCCCGTGTAAAGTGTTGATAGCAAGGAGCAACTGTTCCTCGAAAGTTGAACAACAGAAGCATAACAGAAAGAGGAGCTAGATATGCACAAAAATATTTTCCCCTCGTAATCCGTTCTCATTGAGTGAAGCGAGTACAAATATAAATGACCTGAAAGAAAATATCAGCATTCACTGCACGGCGACAGAGTGGCTAAAGCAACAACAGTCTTCTGACCCACGCTTCTTCACTGATTTCTCTGATTCACTCATCGGAACCAAAGTTAAAAAATGTAAGAAGTTTCCTGTAACAAAGATTAAATGATATACTGTTTACAAATGTACTTCAGCAATACTTTACTTTTTCTGTTTCAATTCAGTTTCCCCGGCCTGATCTTGACACCACTCCCTATCTTAATTTGTTTCTTTCCATGATTCAGTTGCTATGTTGATGGGGAATCCAAGGCCAAGTCACAGGGCTCAAAGGCAAGTGGGATGCGAACTCGGGAATGAAGTTGGATATGGCAGGTGTGTGAACATGCTTACTGCTTCCATTAAAAATTTTAGAGTCTCTTAGTGACTCTGGAAGAACCCTGTTTCCATTGTGGCTTCATAAAAAATGTGATAAATTCAAAAAGATATTTGCACCATCATGAAGAATTGTTTTCTTCTGCAAAACGGCTCCGAAATACCTGCCTCAGCTCATAATTGGTGAAATATTGTCACCACTGTACCCTTCTATTCCAGTGCCATATCAGCTGGATACCAAATTACAAAATGCATGTCTTTATCTTGTTCAAATTTCTTCTATTCTCCTAGTTTGCATATCCCAACAAATCCCAATATTCCCTGATTATCTGGTGACTACCAGATCCAACACAGATACATTGTCCTCCAAATTCTTGGTTGTCAATTCTCACTTGTAAATTCAAAATCTTCCATGTTCATCCACTGAGTTCTTTACATGTTTGACTGGTGTGAATCTTGTTTTATAAACTCTCTATCAAAGTGTTAGATATTGTCCTGTGCTGTCAAAATTACCAGCGTGTGCAATGGTGAAATAAGTTACAGATCGATTTGCAGTTAGTCAAAAGAAATGGCAGATAGGAACACCATAAAGAATAGTAAGTCTAATGATTGGGAGTAGATTCGGATTAGTTTATGTTTTCGATGAGATTGCTGCCCACCATTCCTGCAAATACATTCACTTCTGTCTTCCCAAAAATGTCAAATTCCGTGGACACGCTGTTCCAGGATCTCCTGACTGAATCCTGACTGATACGGGCCAAGTGCTGGCAAATACGACTACAAAAGTGGTTCGAAAATTTTGTCAGCATGGACGAGTTGTACTGCACATCTCTGTGACTCTATGTATTTTAAAAACATCAGATCTTTTCCTGCTTCACAGAGTTCTCAAAATCTCTCATTCAATAAATCCGAGTCATCATCGTCATCATCAAAATCCAAACTGTTGATTACTTCAATAGTTTCATCGTCTCCATTTTGTTTTCTGAAATGCCATTTGTCATTAGGTGGATCTGGTGGGCAACTTTGTTTTACTTCTGATGTTCGGAATTGGGAGTTGGTGGGAAGGGGCGGCGTGCACCAGGGATGAAGTGATAACATTGAGAGTAAGTGCTGAACATACAGAAAGTGACAGGTGAATAGGAACCGAAAACAAATTGATTTTGCACGAATGCGAGTCTGACTTGACCAAAAGGTTGTCAGTACGCTTTCTTACACACAGACACGGTAGACGAGAAATAAAGCTAACACACATAAAAGTGAACTAATAAAGCTGTTGGTTGGTTGAGCAAGCTCCTAATCCAACTTCTTCCTGCAAAATTCAGAATAATATTTACTCCCTAATCATGGATGGATCAGATATTAAAGCTGACAAGAACAGATATGATCTCAGCTAAAACATCGAGAAGTGATACTGGTGTTATCATCATGATGAGAGTGGTGCTGGAAAAGCACAGCAGGTCAGACAGCATCCAAGGAGCAGGAAAATCGACTGTTTGGGCAAAAGCCCTTTATCAGGGATTACGCTGGGAGCCTCGTGGGTGAGGAGATAAATGGAATGGGGTGGGGGTAGGTTGAAGGTAGATAAACTGCAATAAATGTGTCGAGGTGGGGGAAAAGATGATAGGTCGGAGAGAAGTGTGGAGCAGATAGGCGGGAAGGAAGATTGACAGGTGGTACAGGTCATGAAGATGGTGCTGAGCTGGGAGGTTGGAACTGGTATAAAGTGGGTGTTTAGGTGAAGTGAGGAAGCTGGTGAAATCCACATTGATGCCATAGGGTTCAAGTGTCCCAAGACGGTAGCTGAGGCGTTTTTCCTTCAGATGTTGGGTGGGTGGACGAGGCCCCGGACCTGCATGTCCTTGGCAGAGTAGAAGGGTGAATTGAAAGCTTCAGCCATGGAGCAGTGGGTTTGATTGGTGTGGGTGTCCCGGAGATGTTGTCTGAAGTGCTCTGTGAGAAGGTGTCCGGTCTTCCCCATGTAGAGGAGACTGAAACAGGAGCAACAAATACAATAAATGACATTGGTGGATGTGCAGGTGAAGCTTTGACAGATGTGGCAGGCACCTTTCGGGCCTTGGACGGAGGTGAGCAGGGAGGTGTGGGCGCAAGTTTTGCAATTCCTCAGCCGACTCTTCCTCAGCTCCACTCGTCCAAGCGATGATGCGAACTGAGCATGCACATCCCCGAAAGCTTTCTTGTAAACCTGTTTCAACTTGTCTCGACACTCTCCACAATCCTTCCGATCGTGTGGTTTCCAGAACAGGAAACAATGCTCCAGCTGAACCTGAACTGGTGCATTATAAAAAACACATCACGTCATTGCTCTCACAGTTTCTGTCACTGTGAACAAGGACCAGGAGACAACGTTCTTTATGAGATGTTCTCTCAGCCTGTCCTGCCAACATAGATTCCATAAGTCCATGTACACCCTGATCCTGTTAAACCCCTTTTTGATTTGGAGCCAAATTGTCGATTGACTCTTCTTCTGCCCGAAATCTATCACCTCACAGTTCTCCACATTGGACTTCATCTGAACCCATCCATTTTCCACACCAAAATACCAATAACTTTCCGACATTCAACACTATACTGCTAACAACTCTTAGCTGCCCTTTTTATACTGTCAACGACATATTTCGACATTGCTCCTGCAGACTAGGAAACAATGAACATGGAGGATACCAAGCAATCCCACATTTACCCAACATCTCTGGCCTTTGTTGTGTGTGTGTGTGTTATTCACAGAGTCTTACAGAAGGATATTGCTGTTGGTGAGTGCAGGAACTGACACTGTCCTTGATGGAAACATCGTCAACACAATTTGTGTCAAGCAGCTTCTTCCCAGAATTGACAGATGTCTGTTTCAAAGTATCCATTTTCACACCCAAACTCCTGGATACTCGTAGCAAGTCTTCCTCACTGTCCTATTCCAATCGCCTGGCAATAACTGGGAACGTATCATTTGTCCACCTTTTTGACTGCACCGTCACATTAACTTTCTGATCATTGTGTACCGGGTCCTATAATTCCCAAAGGATGGCAATGTTTCATAATTTCTCACCATTTTAAACATAAGCATTCAGATTTTATCTTTCCTTCCGACACTCGTGAATCACATTTCACCACATCATGCCTGACAGGATACATTTAAATTATTTTTCCAGTAAAATGTTCAGAGATCTTATTAGCACAGTTAGGAAGTTTTGGTCACGTGGAATCCAGGGAAAGGTTGCCATTTGGATGTAAAATTGGCTTGAAATTAGGAGACAGAAGGTGGAGGTTGATGTTTGGTTTTCGGGCTGGAGGCCTGTGACAACAGGTGAGCTGCAGGTATTGGCGCTGGTTCTGGATTAGTGGTGCTGGAAGAGAGCAGCTGTTCAGGCAGCATCCGAGGAGCAGTAAAATCGACGTTTCGGGCAAAAGCCCTTCATCAGGAATAAAGGCCTAGAGCCTTGAAGCGTGGAGATATAAGCTAGAGGAGGGTGGGGATGGGGAGAAAGTAGCATAGAGTACAATAGGTGAGTGGGGGAGGGGATGAAGGTGATAGGTCTAGGGTGGGGGAGGGTGGAGTGGATAGGTGGAAAAGAAGATAGGCAGGTAGGACAAGTCATGGGACTGTGCTGAGCTGGAAGTGTGGAACTAGGGTGAGGTGGGGGAAGAGGAAATGAGGAAACTGTTGAAGTCCACATTGATGCCCTGGGATTGAAGTGTTCCGAGGCGGAAGATGCCCTTCCGCCAGGCTTCTGGTAGTGAGGGAGTGGCGGTGAAGGAGGCCCAGGACCTCCATGTCCTCGGCAGAGTGGGAGGGGGAGTCGAAATGTTGGGCCACAGGGAGGTGTGGTTGATTGGTGCAGGTGTCCTGGAGATGTCCTATAAAGTGCTCTGCCAGGAGGCGTCCAGTCTCCCTCCAATGTAGAGGAGACCGCATTGGGAGCAACGGATACAATAAATGTTATTAGTGGATATGCAGGTAAAACTTTGATGGATGTGAAAGGTTCTTTTCAGGCCTTGGATGGAGGTGAAGGAGGAGGTGTAGGCGCAGGTTTTGCAGTTCCTGCATTGGCAGAGGAAGGTGCCAGGATGTTAGGGTGAGTTGTAGTGGGGCGTGGACCTGACCGGGTAGTCACGGAGGGAACGGTCTTTGCGGAAGGCGGAAAGGGGTTGGGAGGGAAATATATCCCTGATGATGGGGTCTTTTTGGAGGTGGCGGAAATGTCGGCGGATGATTTGGTTTATTCGCAGGTTGGTAGGGTGGAAGGTGAGCACCAGGGGCGTTCTGTCCTTGTTACGGTTGGAGGGGTGGGGTCTGAGGGCGGAGGTGCGGGATGTGGACGAGATGCGTTGGAGGGCATCTTGAACCCGGTGGGAAGCGAAATTGCGGTCTCCAAAGAAGGAGGCCATCTGGTGTGTTCTGTGGTCGAACTAGTCCTCCTGGGAGCAGATACGGCGGAGGCGGTGGAATTGGGGATACGGGATGCCATTTTTGCAAGAGGTAGGGTGGGAAGAGGTGTAATCCAGGTCGCTGTGGGAGTCGGTGGGTTTGTAAAAAATGTCAGTGTCAAGTCGGTCGTCATTAATGGAGATGGAGAGATCCAGGAAGGGGAGGGAGTT
>NW_025214856.1:18551-23196 GCF_004010195.1 Chiloscyllium plagiosum
GACAGAGTCGTCATCTCTGGGTTGTTGCCGGTGCCACGTTACAGTGAGGCAAGGAATAGGGAGAGAGTGCAGTTGAACACGTGACTGCAAGGATGGTGTAGAAGGGAGGGCTTCAGGTATTTGGACAATTGGACTGCATTCCGGGGAAGGTGGGACCTGTTCAAGCAGAATGGGTTGCACCTGAACCAGAAGGGCAGCAATAACCTGGGAGGTAGGCTTGCTAGCACTCTTCGGGGGGATTTAAACTAATTTGGCAGGGGGATGTGATCCAGACTTGTAGTCCAGCAAGTAAGCTAGCTGTGTGTCAGGATGCCCAAGACTGTAGGGAGGCTGTGGAGAAGGTAGCACTGACAGGGAATATTGCGGACACAGAGATGGGTTCAAGTGTGTATATTTGAACGCAAGGAGTATCAGAAATAAGGTGGGTGAACTTAAGGCGTGGATCGGTACCTGGGTCTACGATGTCGTGGCCATCACGGAAACGTTGTTAGAAGAGGGACACGAATGTTTGTTGGAGGTTCCTGGTTAAAGATGTCTCAATAAGATTAGGGAAGGTGGTAAAAAAGGAGGAGAGGTGGCGTTGCTAATTAGAAATGGAAGAACGGCTGCAGAAAGGCAGTTCAAGGGAAATCTGCCTTTGGAGGGAGTATAGGCTGAAGTCAGAAATAGTAAAGGAGCAGTCACCTTGTTGGGTGTTTACTATAAGCCCCCCCCCAATAGCAGCAGAGATGTGGAGAAACAGATTGGGAAACAGATTTTGGAAAGGTGCAGAAGCCACAGGGTAGTAGTCATGGGCGATTTCAACTTCCCAATGTTGATTGGAAGCTCTTTAGATCAAGGGCATTGGATGGGGCGGTGTTTGTGCAGTGTGTCCAGGAAGCTATTCTAACTCAATATGTAGATTGTCCGACCAGCGGGCAGGCCATATTGGATTTGGTACTTGGAAACGAACCGGGACAAGTGATGGGCTTGTTAGTGGGTGAACATTTTGGTGATGGTGACCAAAATTCTGTGACTTTCACCTTGGTTATGGAGAGAAATAGGTGCCTGCAACAGGGTAGGTTTTATAATTGGGGGAAGGGTAAATACGATGATGGAAGACAGGATCTGAGGAGCATAAGTTGGGAGCATAGGCTGTCAGGGAAGGATGTCGTGGAAATGTGGAAAATTTTCAAGAAACAGATACGACGTGTCCTTGATATGTATATACCTGTCAGGCAGGAAAGAGATGGTCGTGTGAGGGAACCTTGGTTGATGAGAGAGGTTGAATGTCTTGTAAAGAGGAAGAAGGAGGCTTACATAAGGTTGAGGAAACAAGGTTCAGACAGAGCATTGGAGGGATACAGGATAGCCAGAAGGGAGCTGAAGAAAGGGATTAGGAGAACTAAGAGATGGCACGAAAAATCTTTAGCGGATAGGATCAAGGATAACCCCAAGGCATTTTATGCGTATGTGAGAAACATGAGAATGGCGAGGGTAGGTCCGATCAAGGACAGTAGTGGGAGACTGTGTATTGAGTCGGATGAGATAGGAGAGGTCTTGAATGAGTACTTTTCTTCAGTATTTACAAACGAGAGGGACCGTATTGTTGAAGAGGAGAGTGTGAAACGGACTGGTAAGCTCGAAGAGATACTTGTTAGGAAGGAAGATGTGTTGGACATTTTGAACAACTTGAGGATAGACAAGTCCCCCGGGCCTGACGGGATATATCCTAGGATTATGTGGGAAGCAACAGAGGAAATTGCAGAACCATTGGAAATGATCTTTTCGTCTTCACTGTCAACGGGAGTGGTACCAGCGGACTGGAGAGTGGCGAATGTTGTGCCCCTGTTCAAAAAAGGGAATAGGGATAATCCCGGGAATTACAGGCCAGTTAGTCTTACTTCGTTGGTAGGCAAAGTAATGAAAAGGGTACTCTGGGATAGGATTTATGAGTATCTGGAAAGACACTGCTTGATTAGGGACAGCCAGCACGGATTTGTCAAGTCTTATTGAATTCTTTGAGGAGGTGACCAGGCATGTGGATGAGGGTAGAGCAGTGGATGTAATATACATGGATTTTAGTGATGCATTTGATAAGGTTCCCTATGGTAGGCTTAATCGGAAAGTCAGGAGGCATGGGATAGAGGGAAATTTGGCCATTTGGATAGAAAAGTGCCTAACTGGTCGAAGTCAGAGAGTGGTGGTAGATGGTAAATATTCAGCCTGGAGCCCAGTTACAAGTGGAGTTCCGCAGGGATCAGTTCTGTGTCCTCTGCTGTTTGTAATTTTTATTAATGACTTGAAATAGGGAATCGAAGTGTGGGTCAGTAAATTTGTAGATGATACGAAGATTGGTGGAGTTGTGGGTAGTGAGTAGGGCTGTTGCCGGCTGCAAAGGGACTTACATATGATGCAGAGCTGGGCTGAGGAGCGACAGAGGGAGTTCAATCCTGTCAAGTGTGAGGTTGTCCATTTTGGAAGGACAAATAAGAATCCGGAATACAGGGTTAACGGTAGGGTTCTGAGTAAGGTGGAGGAGCAGAAGGATCTTGGGGTCTATGTTCATAGATCTTTGAAAGTTGCCACTCAGGTGGATAAGGCTTGTAAGAAGGCCTATAGTGTATTAGCGTTCATTAGCAGAGGGATTGAATTCAAGAGTCCTGAAGTGATGTTGCAGTTGCACAGGACTTTGGTTAGGCCACATTTGGAGTAATGAGTGCAGTTTTGGACGCCTAACTTTAGGAAAGATGTGGAAGCATTGGAGAGGATGCAGAGAAGATTTACCAGGATGTTGCCTAAATGGAGAATAGCTCGTACGTGGATAGGTTGAGAGTGCCAAGCGTTTTCTCACTGGAACGGCGAAGGGTGAGGGGTGACTTGATAGAGCTTTATAAGAGGATCAGAGGAATACATAGAGTAGACAGTCAGAAACTTTTTCCCGGGTACAACAGAGTGTTACAAGGGGACATAAATTTAAGGTGAAGGGTGAAAGTAATAGGGGAGATGTCAGGGGTAGGTTATTTACCCAGAGAGTGGTGGGGGCATGGAATGCGCTGCCTGTGGGAGTGGCAGAGTCAGAATCATTGTCGACCTTTAAGCGGCAATTGGATAGGTACATGGATGGGTGCTTCAGTGAGGAAAATTGTTTGGCAAAACATCGTGGGCCGAAGGGCCTGTTCTGTGCTGTATTGTTCTCTGTTCAGTGTTCTATGTTCTCTGTTCTCAGAGACACTCTCACCACTACCCATGACATTCAATTTTATTACCATCACGGATCACCCACTGTCAACACTCTTGTGGTTACCATTGACCAGAACTCAACTGAATTCACCACATAAACACAGTGGTTACAAGAGCAGATCAGAGACTAGGGGAACTGTGGCGAGTAACTCACCTCCTGGCACCCAAAAGTCTATCGACCTTTGATAAGGCACAAGCCAGGTGTATAATGGAATACGCCCCAATTGCTTGGATGTGTGCAGCTCCAACAACACTCAGGAAGCTTGACAAATCCAGGACAAAGCAACCGGCTGGATAGGCACCACAGCAGCCAGGGAAAACGTCCCAGCATTTCCAGCCACTCCTTGTAACTTCAACTGTCCATTCCTGGTAACCTCGTCGTGGGTGGCACGGTGGTACAGTGGTTAGCACGACTGCTTCTCAGCGCCAGGAAACCCGAGTTCATTTCCCGCCTCGGGCGACTGACTGCCTGGAGTTTGCACATTCTCCCCGTCTCTGCGTGGGTTTCCTTCGGGTGCTCCGGTTTCCTCCCACAGTCCAAAGATGTGCGGGTTAGGTGAATTGGCCATGCGAAATTACCTGTAGTGTTAGTTAAAGAGGTAAATGTAGGGTTTTGGCGTGTCGGTGTGGATTTGTTGGGCTGTAGGGCCTGTTTCCACACTATAAGTAATCTAAAAATAAACGTTACAGAATTCCTCCGACTTTGCTAATATCCTTCCTAAAGCCGGGCGTCCCAATAGCCATGCAGTGTCTTAAAAGTGGCCGTCCCAACTCCTATGCTAGGTGCTCTGATCAATGAGGGGCAAATGTGCCATAAACTGCCTTCACCACCCTGGCGACCTGTGACACCACTTTCAAGGAAGGGCATATCTGAACCCGCCATTCACTGTCCTCCCAGGCAAGCATTCCAGACCCGCACCACCCACTGGCTGAGAACACTTTCTCACCGAAAACCTTCCGTCTGTGAGTATGGAATGCCAGTCGTAGATTTATTCCATTTCAATATCTCTTCCTCTCTGAGAATTGACGTTTCAGCTCAACATTATTTTGGAAAAAAATTGCAATTGGTAATATCTGTGTCTTTAGATTAATCATTTTTGTGCATAAAAAGCATTTTGTTGCCATGAACCTGAACACATTCTCAAAAAGCATTGTGAGTAGACCAGCAGCTGCAGTCATTTCGCAGCCGATAACAGTAGAAATGAACAATGATTGATCAGAATAGCCTAAAGAACCAAACTTAGGATTTGAATTGAGACTCAAATCAGATATTTATAATGGACTTCAAAGTTGGAAATTGTGCATGTGTTATATTATAAAATTAGATTTTGAATAAATGAGTTTCCAGTTTTTACTGAAGATTCTGAACAAATCTCATACGCAATAGGAAGAAAATTGTAATTTAATAGCAGAATGGAAAATG
>NW_025214856.1:23492-25613 GCF_004010195.1 Chiloscyllium plagiosum
TGGTTGGGAGTCAGACAATGCCGGGGTTGGGGGTCGGACGGGGTCAGTATTAGGGAGATGGAATGGGGCAGTGTTTGGGGGTTGGACGGGTTTGGAGTTTGGACGGGGCGGGTTAAGGGTTGGAATGGGGCGGATTTTTGAGGTTGGAAGGCGTGGGGTACAGGGTTTGGACGGGCTGCTGGGAATGCGGTGGTCACGTGGGGCAGGGTTTGGGAGGTGGGACATGAGCAGTGTTGGTGGGGCTAGGGGCCACAAAGTGGGGGGACGTGGATGCGTGCAGGGTCTCACACTCACTGTGCTGCTGCCTAGTCTCCTGAGCAGTTAGCAGACTTAGCAAGTGTTCGCTGTGTCAACCCCCATTAAACTGACGGGGGAGAGGGATGTGGGCAGTTGTTTCAGCAATGCTGCAGGTCCCTTACACACGTGTGTGCTTCTGCTCAGAAACAAACCCTGAGACGGAGAGATGTAGCAAGGCAGGCAGAGCGAGGAAAAGGAAACTTCAGAAAACTCTGAGCCCCATAGGAAAGGCATTGAAGCAATTAACCGAATAATCAATTATCCAAGCGAAATCGTGGCCACCCATCTCATTCGAATAATCGAGGTTCCTCTGTATATAAACTACACAGAAACATTCCAGAAAATTCCAGCCTGATGTTCACTCCTGAGTGTCCATTATTCCCTAAAGAAATGTTCCAAACCCCTTCATAAAATTCCGATCTCTAAATAATATTCTATACATAACACAAGTCTCCAAAACTCTCCATTAGATTCTCACTCCGGAGCATCTGTGATTCCATGTCTAAACGCCATAAACTCCTCAATTAGATTCCAGTCTGTCTTTCACTCCCCATTATTGGTGTAATCAATTGTTAGCCACACCATAACCTTGATTATACTCCTATTTGTATCTTATTACTTGATACCGGTTACTCTGTATATTAATTCCCCCGTTCCTCAATTTGATTTCAGACTGAAACTCACTCTGCGGTGTATTATGCAAGACATAAACTCGCTGAGACCATCGATGAGATTCCAGTCCCTATCTCAGTATAAACCAAACGGTTGAATTTGAAATTGGGAGCTGAAACACAGAAAGCTCGAAATTAATTTCTGTCAGATTCTGATTCTCCAACTATATTAGTTTTATGGAGTGCAGTGATTCAATAAGGCAGCTCACTGCCACCTTCTCAACAGCTGATGGGAATGAGGGATAAATGCTCAGTGATGCTCACATCCCATGAACCAATGAACATGAACAATCCCTTCGCCTTGCTCATCACTCGCTGCCCCTGCAGGGTAAGTTTGCAGGCCAATTTAGGCTTCCTCAATTCCTTTGTCCCATGACCTGGGAATAATCAGCAAACAAGCCACAAGCTTGAAACAAGCACATTAGGCTATTATGATTTGTGAACAAGGATACGGAAAATAATGTTGAATACCTAAGTCCTGGAGTGAAGGAGGACTTGACTCAATATTGCAGGGCCCGAGTAACAGGCAGGCAGACTGACAGAGATACACACAAACACATGCACACACATGCACATACACCCTCTCTGAAAGACACACACAAATACACACACACTCACTTGCTCAAACACACACACACACTCGCACAAACTCACAGACACATGCCCTCACACACAAACACGCGCAGACATACAGACACACGCGTTCATACAAACACACACGCAGACACACACTCGCACACATACTCACTAACAGACACACACGCATACAGACACAAACATAGGCACACGCGCACTAACATGCACGCACACACACATGCACACACACAACACACACACACGCACATGCCCACACAGATTCACACTCAGACAAACGTACGTGCACACAGACATGCACACACACACAGGCGCACACACATGTCAACACACAATCGCTCACAGTTACACAGGGACACAGAATGACAAAATAATATTTTGATTGACAAATATTAAAGCTCCACTAAACAATCCCTGGGTGTCAGATGAACACAGGACATTCACACAGCTGGGTCAGTCTCAAGACTTACCTCTCTCTGATACTGAGAGGCTCCTGTATCACACTCTGGATTGGAATCAGATGCTGTGTTTGGGAGCAAGATGTGGCACCATGAGATTA
>NW_025214856.1:25935-49821 GCF_004010195.1 Chiloscyllium plagiosum
CCAGCATCCACTGCTGTTTGTTGAAGCTGGTTCCAAAACTTTCCTATCCTTTGTAACAAAGTGCTTCCTAACATCTCTCCTGAACGCTCTGGGCCCTAATTCTCAGACATTGTTTCCTCTTGTTCTTGAATCTGCAACCAGCAGGAATCGTTTTCCTTGATCTAGCCTGTCTCACATTGTTTATATATTGAAGGCTTTAATCAGATCACCCTTTACCTTCTCCATTCTCGAGGAAACAGACATCCTTTGTACAATCTCTTCTCAGAAAGCAACCCATGAATTCCAGGATCATTCCTGTAAACATCCGTTATACTCCTGATTTGTACTACACACGCTTGCACTGACAGATGTGTTCCCCCTAGCCCAGTCTATCAAAGTCACTTTGTAATTTCAAGGTACCATCTGCACTGTCTTCGCTGCCCAACTTTGTACCTAATCCCGTCCTGTTGTTGTCCGGGAGAGTATGTCAGGAACAGTGTAGGGGGAGATTTACTCTGCATCCAGCCACATTTTATATCTGGGAGTTTTGGATGGGGACAGTGCAGAGAGGTCGTTACTCTGTATCTAACTCTATGTTGCCCCTGTCCTGAGAGTGTTTGATCGGAACAGTGTAGTGGGAGAGTTACTCTAACTAACCCCAAGCCGTCCCTGTCCTGGGAGCTGTTGATTGGGATAATATCGAGGGAACTTTACTCTGTATCTAATCCTATTCTCCCAGACTCTGGGAGATTCAGAAGGAGGAAGTGTAGAAGTGTAGACGCATACTTTGTATCTAATCCAGTGATAGAGCTGCCCTAAGTGTATTTGATGGGGATTGGATAGGGAAAGTGGGTGATTGAATCCGTATATAACCCCACACTAATCTGGCCTGGGAATTTGGGAAGTTACAGTGTAGAGGCAGCTTTACTCTGAAACTAACTCATTCTCTATCTCCTCTGGATAGTTGGATCTGGTTTAGATATGAGAGTCTGATGAATTGGCTTTCGAACTGAAATAATGTGAGATATGAAGTGATCCTTGTTGGATGTTCGACTGAAGACAAGTTAAAGTAAACGGTCAAATGTTACATTGGGAGCAGGAACACCGAAAGCTGCTGGTTCATTTCTGTTCTGTTACATATCTCCAAGTTTCCGTTTATGGTGAAATACTGTCCCTGTGAACAATGTTTCTGAAACTTATCGTGAAAATGTGGATTCTCTTTGTAAAGGCAGGAAATGGAGAGAGCTCTTTGAAAGTGATTAAAATGCGAATTCCAGAAGCCGTTTACAGTAAATGCCAGAGACAATATCATATTCCAGCAATGTTTGCCTTATTTTGCAAGCTTCTGAAAAGTTCCAAGATACAAAAACTGAAACAGCTATCTGGTATTTTATATACAAATCACCTTAAAACTCTTGATTAGATTCCAGTCTTTTGCTGGCTCCCGGTCTCTGCTATTCTACATAGAAAACAACCTCAGTGAGCCCGATAGGATTCCAACATGTAACTCACTCCCATGTATCTTTGGCTGTTTACGTTCACCACTTCAAACTCCTTGATTAGATTCCAGACTGTATCTCACTCCCGGGTATTTATTATTCCAGACATAATCCATCTCAATTAGATCTCAGTTTGTAACTCACACTTGGTTTTCTTCTTTATATAAATAAAGACTGATCAATTGATTAGGTTCTAATCTATTGCCCATTCACGTATATCTGTTATTCCATACATAAACCACATTGAAAGCTTGCTTAGATTCCAGTCTGTAACTCACTCCTGAGTATATGTTTTTCCATATATAAATCACTCCGAACCCCTCAATTAGATTCTGGTCTGTAATTCACTCCCGGGTACCTGTTCTCCCATACACAAACCACCCAAAGATCCTCAATTAGATTCCATTCTGTAACTTTAGTAAACCTCTTGATACACCGATTAGATTCCAATCTGTAACTCACTCATATGTATCTGTTATCCCAGATATAACTCAACTCAAAAACCTCAATCAGATTCCAGTCTGTAACTCACTCCTGAGTATCTGTTATTCCATATATATTAACCAACCCAACCTCCTCGATCAGATTCCAGTCGGTAACTCACTCCTGTGTATCTGTTATTCTACATATAAACCAACCCAACCTCCTCGATAAGATACTAGTCTGTAACTCACTCCTGAGTATCAGTTATTTTATTTAGATAAAGCAACCCAACCTCCTCAGTCAGATTCTAGTCTGTAACTAATTTCAGGTATCTGTTCTTCAACATAAAACACACCTCAGACACTTCAAATAGATTCCAGTTTGTAACTCACTCCCAGGTATCTGTTATTCTGTATATAACTCAATTCAAATCCCTCAATTAGTTTCCAATCTGTTACTTACTCTTGGTTCTGTGCTATTCCTTATATAAAGCATCCCGAACAGCTCAACTAGCTTCTAATTTGTAATTCACTATCATATCTCTGGGACTCAGTCCATGAACCATCCGAAACTCCTGGATTAGATTCCAGTCTGCAACTCACATCCAGATATATGTTATTAGATCTGTAAACCTCTTGATGAGATTTGAATCTGTAACTCACTTCCATGCATATTTCATTCTAAATGTAAACTACTCTGCATCCCTCAATAAGATTCCAATCTCAAACTCACTCAAACAAACTCACAAATGTATTTGTGTCACTGCCCATCAAACACCATGAATCCCTCGATTAGATTTCAGTCTATAAATCACTCCCGGGAAGCTGTTTTTCTCACTATAAATCACCCCGAACGCTTCGTTTACAATCCAGCCTGTGATTCACTCTTGGGAATCTGTTCTCAATATAAACCATGCTTAACTCTGATTATATTCCAGTCTGAAACTCATTCCTGGGTAGCTGTCATTCGATGTAAGAACACTACAAACTACTCTAATTAGATTTCAGGCTTAGACAATGTTTTACCCACTCACTTACCATCTCCACATCTAAATATCCTTCTGTCAAACCCTGTCCTTTGGTCAGTCTGTCTGTCTCTTGGAATGTCAGTAAATTGCCATAGTCACCTGTCAGCCATTTTGAATTGGTTCATGGTGTGGGTGGAGGGGATCAATTAACCAGGGGACACAGGCACAACTTGTGAGGGGGATGTTTAAAAGAGCTGTGCAAGGCAAGTTCTTCACACAAAGGGTGGTGTGTGCCTGGGTCGCTCTGCCAAAGGAGGTGGTGGATGCAGACACAATAGCAGCATTAAGGAAGCACCTGCATGAAGACATGAATAGGAAGGGAATATAGGGATTTGGATGCTCGAAGTGAAGGCAGCTTTAGTATGTAAAGGCAAGGTGTGGCAACGCACACTTGGAGGGCCAAAGAGTCTATTCCTGTGCTGCATAGTTCTTTGTTCTCATGTTCAGAGTTATTTGAAAGTGAAGTTGCAGGTAGATAGGTTAGTGAAAAAGGTTTTTGGTATGCTTGTCTTTATTCATCAGTTCGTTGAATTTAGGAGCAGGGGCGCGGTCATGCTATTGCTGGACAAGACATTGGTTCGGCGACATGTGGAGTACTGCTTGCAATTTCGGTCTCCCTCCTGTAGGAGGATGTTGTGAAACTTAAAATGTTTCTGAAAGTATTGACAAAGATGTTGCCAGGGTTGGAGAGTTTCAGCTACAGGGAGAGGCTGAATAGTCTGGGAAGTTTTTCCTGGAGTGTGAATGCTGAAGAGGCCTCCTTATCGAGGTCTATAAGATCATAAGGGGCATGGATAAGGTAAACAGACAAGATCTTTTCCCTGGGGTGGGGAAGTGCAGAGGGTATAGATTTAGTGTGAGAAGGGAATGATTTAAAGGGACCTAAGGATCGACTTTTCATGCAGTGTGTGGTGCGTGTATGGAATGAGCTGCCAAAGGAAGTGATGGAGACTAGTACAATTCCAGCATTTAAGACGCATCTGGATGTGTATATGAATAGCAAGGATTTCGAGGGATATGGGCCAAGTGCTGGCAAATGGGCATAGATTGGGTTAGGATATCTGGTTGTCCAGTTGGAGCGAAGGGTATTCTTCCGTGCTGTCCAATTCTGTCTCTGTGACTCTGTGACATGACATGTCAGTTGTACAGGACACTGTATTTTATTTGACATTTACCCAGAATATTTACCCCAGTAACTGGGCTGGTGCTTCGAAAAATTAAGTCTCTGTAGTTTCTTGAGAACTGAGGGCTGTCTTTGCAAGTAGGGTGACTAAGCAAATCATTTCCCATCATCCCGATTGGAGAACAGTCTCTCCTCCGTGTGAACTCACTGGTGAACAGAATGGTTGGAAGAACACTTGAACCCAGCCACCCTGTGAAAGCATCTGAATGGTCTCTCATTTATAAACACATAGATAGCCGTACTTTATAGGCATTTCAGTGTGTGGATATTTCAAAGGTCAGTGGGAACTCGCTGTTGTGTCAGATAACTGGGTAAATGAGTGAATCCTTGACCACCTTCTGAGCAGGTGAATGGTCCCCACCCCTGCCCCCGCCGTAGGCCCCAACCCGCCACATCCTGGTGTGAATACGGTGGGATGAGCTGGTTGCCTCAACGCAGGTCTGTAGTGAGATCATCCGAGTGGCCTCTCCTCAGTGTGTACACATTGAAGATGTGTCAGTTCCCAAGCACTTTTACTCCATTTCCCACAATTTGGACATTTTGAAGCCAACACCCCGTGTGAACATGGTCATGTATCGACAATTAGGATGATTGCGTGAATCCTTTCTGACAGAAAGGGACAGCACTGTGGCACAATGCTTAGCAATGCTGGCTTACAGCTCAATGGATCTCGGTTCAATTCCAGGCTTGGAATAAGGTAGAGAATGTAGAGAAGTGAATGGTGACATTTTCAAAATGTTCATATTACAGATGTGCAGAAGCTGAATATCCTGAAATGCATACAAGTTGAAAAATTTCCAGGACCCGATCAGGTGTAACACAGAATTCTGTGAGAAGCTGAAAAACTGATTGCTGATGCTGAAAATGTGTTGCTGGAAAAGCGCAGCAGGTCAGGCAGCATCCAAGGAACAGGAGAATCGACGTTTCGGGCACAAGCCCTTCCAGAAGGGCTTATGCCCGAAACGTCGATTCTCCTGTTCCTTGGATGCTGCCTGACCTGCTGCGCTTTTCCAGCATCTGCAGCCCTCACTTTCTCCTCAAAGTGATTGCTGGGCCTCTTGTTGAGATATATGTATCATCAATAGTCACAGGTGAGGTGCTGGAGGACTGGAGGATGGCTGACATCGTGCCACTGTTTAAGGAAAGTGGTAAGGACGAGCCAGGGAAAGATAGACCAGTGAACCTGAAGTCAGTGGTGAGTTCGTTGTTGGAGGGAATCCTGAGGGACAGGATGTACATGTATTTGGAAAGGCAAGGACTGATTCGGCATAGTCAGCATTTCTTTGTGTGGAAAGTCATGACTCATGAACTTTATTGAGTGTTTTGAAGAAGTAAAAAAGAGAATTGATGAGCGCAGAGTGGTGGACATGATCTATGTGGACTTTAGTAAGGTGGTCGACAAGGTTCCCCATGGGAGGCTGGTTAGCAAGGATAGATCTCATGGAATATGGGAGAACTAGCCATTTGGATACAGAATTGTCTCAAAGGTAGAAGACAGAGAGTGGTGGTGGAGGGTTGTTTTTCAGACTGGAAGCCTCTGACCAGTGAAGTGCCACATGGATCAGTGCTGGGTCCACTACATTCCTTCATTTATTTAAATGATTTGGACGTCTACGTAGGAGGTATAATTAATAAGTTTGCTGATGACACCAAAATTGGAGGTGTGATGAACAGTGAAAAAACTTACCTCAGATTACGGTGGGATCAGGTGGGCCAGTGGGATGAGAAGTGGCAGATTGAGTATAATTTAGCGAGGTTCTGCATTTTGGGAAAGCCAATCTTAGCAGGAATTATACACTTAATGGGATTGTTCGGGTCCTCGGGAGATTATAGGATTTTGGAGGTCATGTTGCGACGGTACAGGACATTGGTTAGGCAATTTCTGGAATATTGCATGCAATTCTGGTCTCCTTCCTATCAAAAGGATGTTGTGAAACTTGAAAGGGTTTAGAAAAGATTTACAAGGATGTTGCCAGGTTTGGAAGATTTGAGCTGTAGAGAGAGGCTGATTCGGCTGGGGCTGTTCCCACTGGAGTGTTGGAGGCTGACGGATGACCTCGTAGAGGTTTAGAAGATCATGAGGGGTGTGGATATGATAAAGAGACAAAGTCTTTTCCCTGGGGTGGGTGAGTCCATAACTAGAGGGTATAGGTTCAGGGGAAAGATATTAAAGAGACGTCAGTGGCAACGTTTTCATGGAGTGGGTTGTGCATGTATGGAATGAGCTGCTCGAGGAAGTGGTGGAGGCTGGCATAATTGCAGCATGTAAAAGGCATCTGGATAGGTATATGAATAGGAATGGCTTAGAGGGATATGGACCAAGTGCTGGCAAATGGGTCCTCCCCCATGGTTCAAAGATGTGCAGGTTAGCTTGATTGGCCATGTTAAAGTATAGGATTATGGGGTTTCGGATAAGGTGCTGGGTCTGGGTGTGATGATCATTGGAAGGTTGGTGTAGACTCGATGGGCTGAGTGGCCCCTCTCTGCACTGTAGGATCTTTTTGATTCGACCTGCAGCAGGTGAATGGTCACTTCCTGGTGTGACTGCATTGATGAGTTTCCAGTTCAGATGGTGATCTGCATCCCCCTCGAATTATTTTCACATTCCCCATAGTTGGTCCCAATGTGAATCCACTTGTTGTTTGACAGGTGACATGATCAGCTAAAACCTTGTCTATCGCGAGATCTTGTGTCTGGTTTCTCAACATTTAACCGTGCTCTTCCTTCCATGTTTAAAACCTGATGGTATTCAGGTTACAACAATAAACTGGGTGATTCTCTCAAATCCTTATGTCTACTTTGGATTCAGTTACCCAATTACACATCCTCCCCTCTGATGGACTGTCAATTATTTGAAACTTTATTATAACAGAGGAAGTGATGGCATTGTGGTGTTATTACGAGACAATTAATGCAGTGGACTTGTTGGGCCGAAGGGCCTGTTTCCACACTGTAAAGTAATCTAATAATCTAATCTAATAAAGTGATAGCATTGTGGTGTTTTTACGAGACAATTAATGCAGAGACGCAGGTGATGTTCTGGGGATCTGGATTCAGATCCTGCTATGACAGAGCTGGATTCTATTTTTGTTAAAAACGTGGGATGAAGCGTCTATTGGTCATGAAACAATTGCTGATTGTCAGAAAACCCCATCTGGTTCATTAATGTCCTTTTGGGGAGGAAATCTGCCATCCTCCCCTGGTCTGTGCTCGGTATGAATCCAGATCTGCCATCTGGGGAAATTCGGAAGGGACATCAAATCTTGGCCTGGCCAGCACGGTCCACATGCCATGAATTAATTAAAAAGAAGTGCGAGGGAGAATATACAAAAACACAAATACATGCTGTGAAACTGTGCTGAATGTAACTGATAATTTGTGGGATCTGAACTAGGATGATGCAACCACAGTAGCCGCTGATTGTCATTTAAAAATACCTCAATGATTGAGTGATAGTTTTCAGTGAAGGGACCCTTCCCCCAGCCTGGGCCTACACATGATGCTGTGCTCTTTGGAAGCAGACTGAGAGAAGAAGGCATTTGTTGATCTGGACAGCTGTTGTTATTTCATCACCACTGGGTGAACCATCTGTAGGTCCTGACCTAACAGCATTATGGGAGCACTTTCACTACACATGCTGCAGTCATTCAAAGGTTAAACATCAGGTTCCCCACAGACAGCTGGGGAATGGAAACATCTGCTGGTCTTGGCAGTGAAAACAAAATTCCAAGAATACAGGTTCAGTTCCCGCCTCAGGCGACTGACTGTGTGGAATTTGCACGTTCTCCCCGTGTCTGCGTGGGTTTCCTCCGGGTGCTCCGGTTTCCTCCCACAGTCCAAATATGTGCAGGTCAGGTGAATTGGCCATGCTAAATTGCCCGTAGTGTTAGGTAAGGGGTAAATGTAGGGGTATGGGTGGGTTGCGCTTCGGCGGGTCGGTGTGGACTTGTTGGGCCGAAAGGCCTGTTTCCACACTGTAATGTAATCTAATCTAATCTAAAACATCATGCAACAGCTTCAGAGCATCTAATTTCGTGCTGGAACAATGTTGCTTTGCGTTTTTTGAACAATGTGTTTTCAGCAAATTTATCTTCCCTGAAATATACCTGCTCAACATGAGTTTCGCTAGAATCCATCCACTCAACATGATCTTCCTTATATTTCACCCTCTCAACCGCATCTTGCCTAGAATCTACCTGCTCCACGTCATCTTCCCAAGAATCTACCTCTCAATCTGATCTTCCCTAGTATATACCTGCTTAGCTGACTTTCTCTGCAATCTATCTGCACCACCTGATGTTGCCTAGAACATTCAGTCTGATCATTTCTAGGATCAACCTGCTCAACATGATCTTCCGTCAAACCAGACTGCTCAATCTGATCATCCTGAAAGTCTAGCTGCTGAAACCAATACAAGGATGTGACAATGGAATGGAACAAGTTGATAGCCTCTTACAGAAAACTCCCACAAACACGATGAGCTCAGTAGATTCATTCTATGTGATATTCATTCAATGATTCTGTGACTTGGTGTAAATAGAGCAACAGTGGATGCCAGGGATCACCTTCTGCCACCAATATTCACCCTGATACATCTGGCTCTGAACTGCTCTGTCTGTTAGAATCAGGTCAGGGAGCAACATCTGTAATCAAATCATGGAGAAATTCTGCAGCTGCTGCACATCTGTCATCCGAAACGAAATGCTGGATATTCTCAGAAAGTTGGACAGTACCTCTGGAGACAATAAAACACAGTTCATGTTTTAGGTGGGAATAAGAACAGTATGCAATTTAATCATCACTATAAGCTCAGAAACATAAGAGAAATGCACTGTAGGGCAAGGAAACAAATTGTTATTGGAGAGAAACTGAGGAAGATAAAAATTGTAAATTAGCAGCATATGGACAAAGGGGGGACATTCAGTTAAATTCCTAACTGAGCTAAAATACAATCATGATTAAATACAGTATACGGGACGCAATGACAATGTGGTGATCAGGAACTGGAGAGGTGAGAAATAGCAATGGATGGACATAGATTCAGATCAACAGTAAGTAGCCATCACAGTCCCAGAGGCATGGAACATTATACATGGAACAGAGCACAACACAAAAAGAATGACATTGGAGATGAGAGCTCAAAAAGCTCTGAAATAATTCCATTTTTAAAAAAAAAAACAAACTCCTGAGAAGTTTCAGGTGGAGCAATTCGAAAGCTATCCGAAGTCTGGTGTCAGAGAAAACCCTTAAATATGATAGAATGCACAGGACGGGGTGATGTCACCATGTCATTGTCACTGTGTGATGACATCACCCATAGGAACCCAAAGGTCTGGGTCTGTGCAAACTAGAGGTCCCTCACAGACTGGGAAGGATGGCAGGGTTCCTGACAGGGGAAAGTGAGGACTGCAGATGCTGGAGATCAGAGCTGAAAATGTGCTGCTGGAAAAGCGCAGCAGGTCAGGCAGCATCCAAGGAGCAGGACAATCGAGGTTTAGGGCATGAGCCCTTCTTCAGGCTCATCATGCCCGAAACGACGATTTCCTGCTCCTTGGATGCTGCCTGATCTGCTGCGCTTTTCCTGACAGGGAACCCAGGAGATTTACCAGGATGGTTTTGAGAATGAAAGATTTCAGTGATGAGTTTAGGTTGTTGAAAGGAGAGATTTGACAGAGTGAGATAAGTAGTTTATGATTGGTTAACACAAGGTAAATAAAGTGAAGCTGTTTCCATTAGCTGACCATAAAAGGATTAGAAGAGAGTTCCATCAGTTTGGGAATGTTCCTTAGGGAGATTGCGAGCAAGAAATTTATGCAATGAATGTTAATGACATTAGAATCAATGCTGACCCACAAACGCAAATAATGCTGAGATCCTGATACATTGATGGAGTTCATTCGTAAATAAAAATCGCTCTGATCAATGATGGAATTTGAATTGAATCAATACTAGCATTGACCTGACATAATTAATGTGAAATATGTCTCAATGGACTTTAACCAAACGATTCCAGGACAGAGAGCACATCACCTTTCCACCAATTACTGGTTGGTTCTGGAGAAATCTTCCACTGCTTCTGGAAGTCTTTCCACAGACTGATGTTGTGAGACTTTGCGATGCATAAAGGTCCAACTCTCGGAAGGACATTGCTGGAAATTCTCAACAGATCAGGCAGGTGGGAGTATACACAGTGAACATTTTAGCTCAATGACATTTCATCAACATTTGTTTGAAGTGGGATAAGTAGGCAATAAATAGAAAAAGTAACTGATTGGGAGCAATTGTATGAGCAAGCTAGAGTTTAAATCACAAAGGAAAATACCGTGGATGCTGCAGTAGGAGGTGTGGCGTCTGGTTCAAAGTTTGAGTTCACAGTCACTGAGAGTCAGCTGAACTTGAAATGATAAATCTGCTTATCTTTTCAGAGTGAGTATATACGGTTTAGGAGGACAGATTAAAACGATGGGCTGCCTGTCAGAATCGAAGATGGAGGGCAATCCTTTGTGGTGCACGCCGAATTGTTAACATGTAGTGTGTAATGCTCTATAATTTGGGAGATTGTACTCAGATAATGTGGCTTTTTATGTGCTCATTAGCCCCTTGGTAATACGTCTGCACTCCTTACAAAGGCAGTTGCTATTATATTTCCAGCTCCAAAAAGGTATTTGTTTCTTGGAAGCAATATAATATTTCAATTTGTGGATAACAGTCAAAGGAAAATTTTAACTGCAAACAATAGTCTGAGACGAGTCCTGTGGTGTATCCATGCTTGCATTTTCCTGATCTTCTCTTGAAACTGATGAGCATTGTGATGCTGTCCAGAGGGAAATACAGTCTCTCCAGTGCTTTCTCTGGTCTCCATGGCAGTGAAAGATCTCCTGACCAATATAACAACCATGGCACTGTCTGATTTATAGTCTATGTTTTCGATGAGTTTCCTGCCCACCATTCCTACAAATACATTCACATCTGTCTGCATTTATTTAGTAATGGTAATTCTAGCTGGTTGGTGGTCTCTTGCTCCATATCCCTCCATTCCTTGCACATCCATCTGCTTATGGGGTTAAAAGCCCCTGAAACGCCCCGATCATATCTACCTCCAATACCACCCCTGACATTATGCTCCAGACACCTACAACTCTCAGTGGAAAAAAAATCTTGCCACACATCTCAGTTGAACTTTTCCACTTTCACCTTCAATGTATGCTATATAGTTTAAGAAATTTTAATTCTGGGAAAGAGATTCTGACTGGCAACTCCATTTATGCATCTTATAATTTTATACACTTCAAAAGGAAAATACTCTGAGTTTTTCTAGAGTCTCCTTTAAGCTCATACCCTCTAATACAGGCAGCATTCTGGTAAACATCTTCTTCCCCTCCACATCCTCTCTGTAATGTGGCGACCAGAAATAAACGCAACACTCTAAGTGAAACCAAACGAAAGTCTTGTACAACTGCAACATGACATCCTCGCTCTCATTTCTTCCTTGCACTCCGTGTCGAGCCCTTGAGCTTCTGAACTTCCACTGTAACGTGTGTCCTTGTCTCCATCCGCCCCTCATATGGTGACTTTCCCATCCCTTCCACAATTCCTGTCCATTCTGCTACAAGCAGACTGTCCCAGTGCCAACTTTCCCAACTTCACTGCTCCTGCAGAATTTCATCGAACTGATCCCCAATGACAGGAACGGACAGTGTCAGCATGGTTTGTTAAACGGGAATTCAAGATTGAAAAATCTCCCGGAGCATTTGGAGGACAACTCTCTGGAATGTATTGAAACAGATTCCCAGATCCTGATTGCAATGTACATCGCAAACAATGTTAAAGTGCCTGGACATGTTGTGCCAGGATTTCCTGACTGAATCCTGTCTCCCTTGCCCTGACTGAGAACTGGTTCCTGAGGCTTTGAAACTTGACCATTTGGATTAAGCACATGCAGTGTGTTTGCTGCTTTAGCTGCTGCTCCAAGTGCTTGACAGTCCACCCCTTGACTGATCACCGTTAACAATAATGATAAACTGCCTGTCTTATGTTTGCGATAAACAACCAGGCAAGACAGGAGCACTGGAAAACATTAGGTTCTGGTCTAGGCATCAAAGTGCAAAAAAGCCAGGGAAAGGCAGAGACGTTGTGCCAGTCCCTGAGCATGACGTGTCTCAGGCACTGGAAAGTTTGCAAAATTCTAATTTTTTAGAGTAATAATGTACTTTGTGGACAGGTAATTCTACATCTTGATGCAATGCTTTTGCCCATAAACTTTGGCTTATTTTGCCCACTCCACATGTATCTGTTGGACTGGTTAATATGAGAGTCGTCTCTCGGAGTCTCTCGTGCCTCTGACTTGGTCATTCATGATACCAAACACATTTGTGCCCTACATCAGGGTTTATGTAATCTGATTCAACTCACAGGGCTTTGAACTGAGAAAATAAAGCTGTCACAAACACACATATTGATTCCAGATTCTCTGGAACACTGGTGAAAAACATTCTTAAAGATTTACAAGCAAGTTGCCGGGTTGGATGGGTTTCAGCTACATGGAGAGGCTGAATAGGCTGGGGTGGTTTTCCCCGGAGCATCGAGGCTAAAGGATGACTTTAAGGAGATTTATAAAATCATGAGGGGCATGGGTATGGTAAATAGACAAGTTCGTTTCCCTGGGGTGGGTAGTCCAGAACGAGAGGGCATAGGTTTAGGGTGAGAGAGGAAAAAAACTAAAAGGAACTGTGGGAAAATATTTGCTAACCTACGATAGGCCCACAAAAGCAAAATTGACTAAACTGTACCAGTTCATCCAGAATTCCCAAGCAGCTCACAAACCGAATCAGACAGCACACAGACCAGGGAATACGCTTTAAGCTCCCAGGGACAATAACAGAGCACCACAGCTCTCCCAAAGCCCCAAGGGCAGTTACACAACCCGGCAATGCCAAAGCCACACAAAGAGCGGGTCATACCGCAAAGCAGCAGCAAGGAAATGCTCAACTAACAGGACAATGGAAGCATCTCACCACTTCAGAGGAGTCATTAACACCTACCTGTGAAGAGGAATGGAACCATCGATACTGTCAGGATGTTGCATTGTGTGAATGAACAGGATATTCATCCGAAATCTATTTTCCGAATAGTATCCTTGTAACTCGATTACTCTATTTCCAGATACATTATAGTTTCGGCATTTCTTAATCAGTGTCATTGTGCAGCATTACTATAAAACTGGTCTCATCCTCAGCCCTGGGAAGAGAAATTCTAATGCTGCGGTTCCGTTCGCCGAGCTGGAAGTTTTTGTTGCAAACGTTTCGTCCCCTGTCTAGGTGACCACCTCAGTGCTTGCAAGAAATTCTAATCTACCTGTAAAGACTGTCAGTTCTAGGTCAACCTAGTCAGATTCTCGTCCAGCGATATCGCTTGTAATAAACTGTTAGTCGTTTTATGATCTCTAATCTATTGGCAAATTTCTCCGACAGTTTGGCGGGAGTCGGCAGGCCCTTTTCTTTCTCTCTATCAACAGAGTAAGAAAGCCTCACATTTTAAATTCGTCCCTGGCAGCCAACACTGCCCAGGGAGATCAGACCAGAGAAAGACTGAATGACTGTGCAGGGTGTCCACAATTCAGACCTGTGGCGAACTGGCTTCAGCTACTGCAATTTGGAAATTGAGCAGTGACCGGAGCCTGAAATGGTGGGCACTTGACTCCTAAATTGCTGCCTGAGCTAGGCCTGTGGAGGAAGTCTGGTGTGCGGCCAAATTAATTTTCAAATTTAACTAATTGGCAGCCGGCTGCTGCTGCAGTTTTGAATGTGAGTAATGAATCTGGCCTTGCAGGTGAGCACTTGGCTCCTAAATTGTTAACTGACTTTTAAGCTGCCACATCTGGGCCTGTCAAATCATCTAATGGGAACGTAAGTTAACTGGAAGCATGTAATTCGGTACAAAACAGCGTGGATTGGGCTTGTGGAAGTCGTCAAATGTGCTAAATTAATTACCTGAAATGTTTGCAACAAACCTTCAGTTGGTCTACGCATGATTCACCTTGAGTCAGGACTTTGATCACGAATCTGTTCGAGCCAGGAGAAAGACGGTCAGGCAGAGAAAGTTAGGCACAATATGTGGAGAGACAGCTCATCAAATTCTTGTTTTACTACTGATAGATCCACAGCTGGAACAAAATTGACTTGGGCCCAGCTGTGTTGCCCGATACCCGCTGCTAAATGAAGTGGCTGCCTTTGTTACCACGCAGCCCACGAGAAGCTCGCAGCAGGACACAGCAGCCACTGAACATTCTGAGTCACGAACGCTGCCCCACTCAGACAATAACGTCAGGCTCACACGCAGCACGGCTACTGCCCTGAAAAACCAGAGCACTGAATTCCATGTTCCACACATTATGATTGGATCTACTCCCCTTGATAACCCTGGACCCACGCAGAGTCTCGGCCATGTTGCAAGATGCCGCTGACCCTTGGAAAAGGCAACTCCCATTTTATAATTGCTACAAATTTCCACAATTTACAACTGTTTGCCACAAGATGTACAGACACTGTTACAACTGTCCTATGGTACCCAGTGGGCGAACATCTGCGCTACCATTACCTTCCCCACCCAATCGTGGGACAGTGCTGCAGACAGGGATAGATGGCTGGACAGCACTGTCATAGACGCAATAAAAACTAGTGCAGGACAGCATGTAGACTTTGGTGCTGTTACCCGGTGTCTGTAGAAAACAGACAAGCTCCTACCAGACCTCACTGCCCGCTTCAGGGAGATCTGGGACTCTTCAGCAGGCATCCCCTTCACAGAGAATGAGAAGCTGGCTGTACAGACTCTAGTCAATTGCATGCTCCCTACATATGCCTATGCATACAAGCTGCATAACTTAACCTGGCAAACAACATCCTGGGGGGGCACCCAAACCACACTCACTAATCTGGATAGGAATGGACTGTTCACCACACCAAAACAGATTGGTGCATTTTCCCCGAATTTCACAACCGGACCGCACTAGGAACGCAGCCAGACTGGTACAGAGACCCGCCCTGTGAACACAGGTAGACCAGTGCAGAGATCCGCCCTCGGGACACAGCCAGACGAGTCCAGAGACCCGCCCTAGGAACACAGCCAGACTAGGACAGCGACCCGCCCTAGGAACACAGCCAGAAGAGTGCAGAAACCCGCCCTAAGGACACTGCCAGACTAGTACAGAAACCTACTCTAGGCATACAGCCAGACCAGTACAGAGACCTGCCCTGGAGACTCAGGCTGATTAGTACAGAGACCCGCCCGTGGGACACAGCCAGACCAGTACAGAGACCCGCCCTCGGGACACAGGCAGACTAGTACAGAGACCAGCCCTAGGGACACAGACAGACTAGTAAAGAGGCCCGCCCTAGGGACACAGACAGACTAGTACAGAGATCCTCCCTGGGACACAACCAGACTAGTACAGAGACCCACCCGAGGGACACAGCCAGACTAGTACAGAGACCTAAAGGATTCTATAATGGGCCATGCTGGAACTGTGGCAAACCAGGACACTTGGCTAGATGCTGCTGATTACCAACCAAGCAGGGACGGCCAAGCCCCTCCAACCCCCCTCACTCCCACAGGCATCTGCAGATGCAGTCCCGTGCCAGGCTGCCTTCCCAATGACTGATCCCTTCACCCTGTGCCCCGAAACAAACTAGTGCTGCCGCGAGAGGGAAGTTTTGCAAATGGTCTCCATACACCTCTCCAACTCCCCATCGGAAAACAATTTCATATCCTTTCTGGTGGATACGGGGTCCACTCAATCGTCTGCGCCTCCCTCTGCAGAACTGTCCCCGAGTTCCAAGACTGTCTGTACAGTAGGGTTTTCTGGAGTGCCCATGACAGAGCCACTCTCCCAACCCGTCAAATTTAATATTGGACCAGCCACTGTCCCTGATATGGCCATCAATTCTGCTCCCTGCCCAGTCGCCCTACTGGGCCAACAGACCTTATGCAAACTAAATGCCAGCATTCACTGTTCCCCGGAGTGTCTCACACTGGTGATCCCGGGCACCCACTATTCCATGTTGCGGGCGGCAATCACCTGCAGCCCGGAACTCCCTAACCAGACAAGCTCCTGTTTTGCCTGGTCCTGCCCCACCACCCCTACCCGAGCTCTTCTTAACCCCCTCCTTTCCCTGTTATCAACGGCTCCATGATCCCCCACTTTACCTTACCTCCAGCGGGTGATAATGACAGGCTGCTTTGTCTGTCAATTTTACTGTGCAGCTTCCAGTCCTCAGGACCCGGTATCACCATATGCTGCACTCACGGATTCTCATCGGATCCCTCACCTCTCCACTCGCACTCACTGACCTGTAATTTGTGGGACCACAGGGAGTGGCAGCAGAGTTACAGCTTGGTGAGGAACAGGCTGCACTGTTCTGCAATGGACCGACGGCTGTTCCACACATCCCCCCATAGTTAAGATGCCGTGGGAGCCGAAGAATTTACGTCACATGATGGTACGCTGAAGGGATCACCCCCTCCACTCAGTGAAGCCCACACCCCAATCAGTGCCCAACAATCCGGTCCAACCCGGGGACTATGGCATGATAAAATCACGAGAAAAGGATTCTCTCACCCCTTGCTGTAAAGGCCTGTACATGATCATAATGACAAGCCGGATAGCTATGAAACTGGAAGGGAGGCCCGAATGGACACATGCCATCCACTGAAAAAGGGCTCCACAATCTAGGAACAGGCACCACATAGAGGAAGACACCACTCCACCCACCGAGGATGAATCCAACTGCTCGCGACAGCCATCACTATCAGCACCCTCGGCTTGATCTGTCTGACCATCATACTGTGGCTTGCTGGTAAACAGGGACAAGGGCAAACACATTTCATAACCCGCCCTGACTTATGGGCCAACACCTTCCTCAAAATGGCCCAAGGGTATGCCCAGATATTTTATCAGACCACTACAGGATCTGCACTAGGGTCCCTTTCCACGCTCACGGGTCATTCCCATCGCCTCAATCCCCTTATATACCTCTGACATGGTGGAGTGGTGGCTGGAACCAGACAGATCCGGTGAAGTTTCCACACTGGCAACGCCCAACTATGGGGACAACAGCCCAGCCCGCTGGATGTCTGCAGGTTACTGCCTGGACAAATTTAAAGGGTGGTTGTTCCAAGCCTACAACCTCACCCATGAGCCCCCAGCCCTGACCATTTCTGACACTGACACACATCGGCCACCCGCAGGATCTATCTGTTTAAAAAGCAGGTAGAGGCCCACAAACACGCCACCACACTAGAGGAACTGGCAAACTCCAATAGCAGAATCACTCACCCAGCTGAATGCGGAGGCTGTTGCCATCCGCACCGTGACCCTGCAGAACAGGATAGCCTTCTCGTCCCTCCCCTAAGCAAAACAAAATAAAGGATTTGCTAACACACGATTGGCCCACAAAAGCAAAATTGGCTAAACTGTACCAGTTCACCCAGAATTCCCAAGCACTCACAAGCCAAATCAGACAGCACACAGACCAGGGAATACACTTTATTCTCTCACGGACAATGACAGAGCACCACAGCTCTCCCAAAGCCACAAAGAAGCTACACAACCCAGCAATACCAAAGCCACACAAAGAACGGGTCAGACAGAAAGGCACCAGCAAGGCCATGCTCCAGGAACAGGAGCAAGCACCTCACCACTTCAGATGAGACATTAACACCTACATTTTGAATAGGAATGGAACTATCAAGACTGTCAGAATGTTGCATTGTGTGAAGGTACAGGGCATTCATCCAATAACTGTTTTGCAATTAGTAACTAGGTTACTCCATTTCCAGATATTTTATAGTTTCCCATTTCTTAATCAGTGTCATTATGCAGCACTACTATAAAACTAGTCTCATCCTCAGCCCTGGGAAGAGAAATCTAATCTACTTGTGCAGACTGTCAGTTCTGTGCCAGTCAAGTCAGTTTCTCTTCCAGTGATATCGCTCGCAATAAACGTTTTGACAATTTCACTTCGACCTGTGTTTTTGTGATCTCTAACCTATTGGGCAAATTTCTCCAACACACAGGGACACGGTATATAATTCATTTACTCAGTGATACTGTCTCAGAAAGGGACACGGTATTCGAATGATGGGCTCAGTCATATTGACAACAGAAACATGATATTGAATTCAGTGACAGAGTAATTATGACTGGGAGAGGGAGACAGTGTTTAATTTACTGCGTTTGGTGAGGTTTCCCATGGTAGGCTACGACACAAAATACGGTGACATGGGATTGAGGGTGATTTAGCATTTTGGACCAGAAATTGTGTAGTTGAAAGAAGACAGAGGGCGGTAGTTGATGGGAAATGTTAATCCTGGAGTTCATTTACTCGTGGTGTTCCACAAGGATCTGTTTTGGGCCCACTGCTGTTTGTCATTGTTATCAATGACTTAGTTGAGGGTGTAGAAGAATGGGTTCGTAAATTTGCGGGCGACACTAAGAACGGTGGAGTTGTGTAAAGTGCTGAAGGATGTTGCAGATTACAGAAGGACATAGATAAGCTGAAGAGCTGGGCTGAGACATGGCAAATGGAATTTAATGCAGAAAAGTGTGAGGTGATTCTTTGGAAAGAGCAAAAGGAATAAAGAATGATAAGGATGTTGGTAATGTAGATGAACAGAGAGACTTCGGTGTTCATATGAATAGATCCTGAAAGTTGACACCTATGTTGATAAGGTTGTTAAGAAGGCATACGGTGTATTAGCTTTTACTGGTAGAGAGATTGAATTACGGAGCCATGGGGTGATGCTGCAGCAGTACAAAACTCTGCTGTAGTTGCACTTGGAGTATTGTGTACAGTTTTGGTCAAGACATTACAGGAAGAATGTGGAAGTTTTGGAAAGGGGTCAGAGGAGATTTACTCGGATGTTGCATGGTGTAGAGAAACGGTCTTATGAGGAAAGCCGAGGGACTTGAGGCTGTTTTCATTAGAGAGAAGAAGGTTGAGAGGTGACTTAATTAGACAGAAAAGATGATGAGAGTGTTAGATAGGGTGGGCAGAGGAAGCCTTTTTCCACGGATGGTGGTGGCTAGTACGAGGGGGCATAACATTAAATTGAGGGGTGATAGATATAGGACAGATGTCAGAGGGAGCTTCTTTACCCAGAGGGTAGTAGGGGCATGGAACGCCCTGCCTGCAATAGTAGTAGACTCGGCAACCTGAAGGGCATTTAAATGGTCTTTGGATAATCATGTGAATGAAAATGGAATAGTATAAGATAGATAGGCTTCAAATTGGTTTCACAGGTGGGCGCAACATGGAGGGCCGAAGGGCCTGTACTGCACTATAATGTTCTATATTCTATGTTCTATGACTCATTAATACTGTCTCAGAAAAGGACACTGTATTAGATTCTGACTGTGACAGGTACATGTTATTTAATTTGTTGTCTTTAAAGGGCATAGATTGTTTAGGTTAGTGGGTACTGGTCCAACAGATGGAGTATAATCTTAATAAATGTGAAGTAATCAGTTTTGGTGGGAATAACAGCAAAAAGGATTATTATTTGAATGGTAAAAAATTGCAGCACGCTGCTGTGCAGAGGGACCTGGGTGTCCTTGTGGATGAATCAGATAATATGGGCCTACATGTAGTTAGAAACGCAAATAGAATATTATCCAACATTGCGAAAGGGATTGAGTTTAAATGCGGGGAGATTATGTTGTAGCTGTATACAATGTTGGTGAGGCCATACCTTGGGGTACTGTTGCAGGTTTATTCTCCTTACATGAAAAATGATGTATTGACAATAGAGGCAATGCAGAGAAGATTCACCAGCTTCATTTCAGAGTTGAGTGGATTGGTTTATGTGGAGAGTCTGAGTTGACTCGGATTACAGAAGGAGGGAGAATAGGAGAGTGATAGTGAGATAGGTGAAAGCAACCGACAAGAGATTCTGTGTATATGAGCAGGACTCCCAAGATGGTATTTTTCCTCCTGGTCGCCAGGGTCAGTAAAGTCGAGGATCAGGTGGCCAGGATTCTGAAGGGGAGGGAATGCAGCCAGAGGTCGCGGTACACATCAGTACCAATGACATAGGTAGGAAAGGGATGAGCACCTGAAAAGGGAATATAGAGAGTTAGGTTGAAAACTAAAAGGCAGGACGAACAGAGTGGTAATCTCAGGATTACTATCGGGATCAAGGGCCAGTGAGGCTTGGAACAGATAGTGAGTGCAGCTGAACATGTGGCTGCCGGACTGGCGTAGGTGAGAAGGCTTCAGATATGTGGAACATTCGGGGGAAGGTGTGAACTGTACAAGAAAGTCAGATTGCACCTGATCCGGAGGCATAACAATGTCCTGAGTGTGAGTTTTGATAGACTTAGTCGGAGGGTTTAAGCTAGTTTGGCAGGAGTAGTCGAATCCAGAGAAACAGATCTGAGGATGAAGTAGCAAGTGAACTGCCAAATACAGCATGCAGAGAGTCTGTAGACAGGGATAGGCACTTGATAGGGCAAAGTTCCAGTTAGTGTAATGGTTTGAAGTGATTCTATTTTACTGCAAGAAGTATCAGCAATAAGGGTAACGATCTTAGAACATGGATCAGTACTTGGAACTATGATGTTGTGGACATTACGGAGAATTGAATATCACAGGGGCAGGAATAGTTGTGGGATGTCCCAGGTTTAGACGTTTCAGAAGAAATGAGAGCGAGGTAAAAGAGGTGGGGGAGTTTCATTGGTAATCAGGGATCGTATCACAGCTGCAGAAATGGAGAATTATCGTGTTTGTCTCAAGAGTCAGTATAAGAAGAAGTCAGAGATGGGAAAGGGCAGTCACTTTATTGGAAGTTTTCTTCAGGGACCTCAGTAACTCCAGAGACACAGAGGAGCAGATTGGGAGGAAGCAACAGGGTTGTTTTCATGGATGACTTTCATTTCTCTCATGTTAATTGGAATGTCCTGAGCTGAAGTCGTTTGGATGGAGCAACTTATATCATGTGCATCCATGAACTACATGTAGATGACTCAACACGTAGATGGGTTGACCAGAGGGGAGGCCATACTGGATTTGGTGCTTGGCAATAAACCAGGTGTCAGATCTCGCGGTGGGAGACCATTTGGGTGATAGTGATCACAACTCCCTGACCTTTACTATAGTCATGGAGAGGGATAGGAGCAGACAGTATGGGAAAGTTCTTTTCCACCTATCCACTCCATCCTCCTCCCTGACCTATCACCTTCATCCCCTCCACACTCACCTATTGTACTCTATGCTACTTTCTCCCCACCCCCACCCTGCTCTCACTTATCTCTCCACCCTTCAGGTTCTCTACCAGTATTCCTGATGAAGGGCTTTTACCCGAAACGTCGATTTTACTGCTCCTCGGATGCTGTCTGAACTGCTGTGCTCTTCCAGCACCACTAATCCAAAGTATGGGAAAGTAATTAATTGGGGAAGGGGGAATATCATTGTTATTAGGCATGAACTGGGGCACATAAATTGGGAGAAGATGTTCTTGGGGAAATGTACGGCAGAAATGTGGCTTATGATTAGGGAGCACTTGCTTATAGTGCTGGACAGCTTTGTCCCACTGAGGCAACGAAGGGATGGCAGCGTGAAGGAACCTTGGATGACAAGGGATGTAGAACATCTATTCAAGATGAAGAAAGGCTAATACTTTAGGTTGTGGAAGCAAGGATCAGAGATGGACCTACAGCGTTACAATGTCGTCAGCATGGAACTGAGGAATGGGCGTAAGAGAGCCAGAAGGGGTCATGAAAAAGCCTTTGAGGGTAGGATTAAGGAAAACCCTAAGGTAATCTACACCTATGTGAGGAACAAGAGAATGGCCAGAGTGAGGGTCGGGCCGAGCAGGGTAGAACTTGTGCCTGGAGTTGGAGGAGGTAATGGAGGTCTTTAATGAATACCTTGCTTCAGTAATTACTGCTGAGAGGGACCTTGGCATTTGTGAGGACAGCGTGAAACAGCCAATATGCTCGAACAGGTTTCCTTTAGGAAGGATGATGTGCTGACAACTGTCAAAAGCATGAGAATAGATAAATCCCTTGGGCCAGACAGGATATATCCAAGGATTCTACAGGAAGCGAGGGAAGAGATTGCTGCACCTTTGGCAATGATCTTTGCATCCTTAATGTCCAATGGAGTAGTGCCAGATGAATGAAGGGTAGTAAATATTATTGGGGAGAAAGTGAGGACTGCAGATGCTGGAGATCAGAGCTGAAAATGTGTTGCTAGAAAAGCGCAGCAGGTCAGGCAGTATCCAAGGAACAGGTGAATCGACGTTTCGGGCATAAGCTCTGAAGAAGGGCTTATGCCCGAAATGTCGATTCTCCTGTTCCTTGGATGATGCCTGACCTGCTGCGCTTTTCCAGCAACACATTTTCAGCTAGTAAATATTATTCCCTTGTTCAGGAAAGCGAATAGGGATAATCCTGGGAATTGCAGGCCAGTCAGTCTTACGCTTGTGATGGGCCAATTATTAGAGAGTATTCTGAGAGACAGGACTTATGATGACTTGGAAAACCATTGTTTGATTAAAGGTAGTCAGCGTGGCTTTGTGAGGGACAGGTCATGCCTCACAAACATTATTGAATTCTTTGAGGATGTGACAAAGCACATTGATAAAGATACAGCAGTGGATGTGGTGTATATGCATTTTAGCAAGGTGTTTGAAAGATTCCCGTGGTAGGCCATTTCAGAAAGTCAGGAGTCATGCAATACAGGGACATCTGGTTGTCTAGATACAGAATGGTTGGCCCACAAAAGACAGAGAGTGGAGGTACATAGAAAGCATTCAACCTGGAGCTTGGTGACAACTTGTGTTCTGTACGGATCTGTTCTTGGACCTCTGCTCTTTTTGATTGTTTAAAATGACTTCGATGAGGAAGTAGAAGGTTAGTAACTTTGCTGATGACACAAAGGCTGGTGGAGTTGTGGGTAGTGTGGAGGGCTATTGGAGGGCAGATGGAGTTCAAATGGGAAAAGTGTGGTGATTCATTTCGGAAGGTAGAATTTGAATGCAGTTAAAGGTAGGATTCTTAGTAGTGTGAAGGAACAGAGGGATTTTGGGGTCAATATCCGTATATCACTCAAAGTTGCCACCCAGGTTGACAGGGTTGTTAAGATGTCGCGTGGTGTTTTGGCTTTCATTGGCAGGGGATTGAAGTTAAGAGCCACGAGGTTATGCTGCAACTCTCTAGTGCCCTGGTTACATCACACCTGGAATATTCCGTTCAGTTCTGATCGCCTCATGAAAGGAAAGATGGAAGCTTTAGCGAGGGTGCAGAGAAGATTTACCAGGATGCTGCCTAGACTCGAGGGCATGTCCATTGAAGAAATGTTAAGTACGCTAGGGCTTTTCTCATTGGAGTGAAGAAGGATGCGAGGCGACTTTGTAGAGGTGCGCAAGATTTTGAGAGGCATAGATAGAGTGGACAGCCAGAGACTTTTTCCCATGACAGAAATGTCTATCACAAGGAGACATAATTTTAAAGTGATTGGAGCAAGGTTGAGGGAAGATGTCAGAGGTAATGTTTTTCACAGAGAGTGGTGGGGGCATGGAATGCACTGCCAGCAGTGGTATGGAGCCAGCTACATTAAGGATATTTAAGCGACTCTTGGATAGGCACATGGAAGTTAGTACAATGAAATGTATGAAGGTTAGTCTGGGCTTAGAATAGGATAGAAATCTGGCACAACACAAGGGCTGAAGAGCCTATCATGTGCTGTCCTGTACTGTGTACTATGTTCTATGTTCTATGT